>NC_092796.1:1929779-2229779 GCF_918797505.1 Bemisia tabaci | reverse complement strand
ACGCGGATATCCGTCGCGTGCGAATAGTTGCATGAAAGCGATTCTAAATTCTTAGTGCGGGATCTCTAAAATGCATCGCCTTTGGGCGCACCAATGACGTTTCCGATCACGGAATCACTCTTTCGGGAGCGAAGAGAGCAAAAAGCTGCGCCATGGGTCGTGTCGGGACAATAGAATTCTAGCCGGACTCGGACTGGACTTTGATCAACTGCGGGGATGTGTGAGTGCGACCTCACTCGCGTCCTCGGTAACTTTCTGCCGTTTAATTATCTCCGCGAGGTGATTTGCGTCGCCCGAGGCCACCGCGCCGTCCTCCGCCCAAACCACCTAACCGCATCCCGGCTCACCCGCTCAACCCCGGGGTTTTCCAGGCTCACCAAGGATCCAGTTGCGCGCTTTTGCGGCCGGAGCCTCGGTTTCACCTCATCGACCCCGAAAGTTTCGGCCGGGCGCCGCCCTCCGACGAGTGACCCATCGAACGAGTTCAAGAGAGGATGTTTCAATCGGACGTGTCTCATTCAAAAGGAACTATATCCATTCGGACATGAGCCCTGAGATCCGTATGAGGACATGCATGGCAGGGATCATGCCGCAATGGATATGGTTCCTTTTGATTTGAATGCGTTTAATTGTGGGGTTTGGCGTCGGGGTCGGTGAATCGGGCTTGGCCTTAGCTTCACCCGGGTTCGGAAACTCGGAAAAAATCGTGTTTTAATCGTAAGTAGCCAAAAATGGGCCAGTTGCGCACGATAGGTACAACCAAGTATTTTTAAAATCATTATTTTACGAAAGTAACATTGACCATGATTTGGATTGCATTTTGCGAAAAGGAACCAAGAATATGCCAATGTCGCTGAGATTGTGCAACTTTTTCTACCTTGCAAATGTAAACTGATCATCTAAACAAGTCTAATCTTTACGTCCAATAAACTATAATTTCAAGACGAACCTTACCTTTTTAAATTTAATCTCTGCGAGATTACAGTAATTTTACTGCAAAGAATGTAGGTAGCACAACCTTAGCAACATCGGATTGCTCTTGGTTCTTTTTTGCAAAATGCAATCCGTTTTAAGAAATACGTTTGCGAACGTATGGACTGCGTTTAGCATAAACAAATGTGGCATCAAATTTGAACCGACTAAACGAGGTTTTATTCTTATTTCTCCGTAAGGATCAATGTTGAAGACAAAATTTAACAAGCATTTTCAGGTTTTAATTATTTTCCTCGGCCTCTAATTTTTACCCGGGAAAAATTTACGACAAGTTGATTTCGAAACTACTCCGTTTTTCCAAGATGTGACTAGGTGCGTTTCTATTAAACTTGTCAATACTCTCCCTTGATTTTAACCGGTCTTTGAAGTGTTAAAATATCGGACATTGAATAGATCTGATGTACTTAAGAGGACCAGCTAGACGAGTATACTCCCCACAGTTTTTACATACTCACCATGATTTTCGCACAATATTACCTTAAAAAATTGATCGATTTGCCTGTATCTCCTATGTGATTGGTAAAGGTTGGAAAAAGCAGAGCGAAAGTCCAAGTTTTCAAATTAGCTGTTATTTGCTACACAGATTCCTCAACACTTATCATCAGTCATCAGTGCTACCATGCTAAGAAGAAATTTCATATGATTCGCCGAACGTTTTAAAAGTTTTTCAAACGAATTGTCACCAAAGCTTGAAAATATACTCCGTCACACTTCTCAGAGGGTTGTGATCGCATTTCCTAAAAATTTCAAAGTTGACTGTGCATAACCTCTCTTAAAAATTAATCTCATGTTGGAAAAATTTCGGTAACATTCAAAGGCCCTTGTGGCATTTGTGTTTATTTTACATTTTAGTGGGCGGTTCAGTCGACTTACAAAAATATATTTCACACCATAGGAGAAATGAGAATACGGTTTTTTTTTTTTTTTTTTTTTTTTTTTTTTTTTTTTTAATGTATTGGCATTGTGTCTCGGAGAGCTTTTATACGGCTCGATGATTACTTGGTTTCGGCTCGCTTTATCACCAGAAAAATCGAGAACCCACACCCCCCCTCGCTCCCCCGTTTTTGCCGGCGGCCAAGCTGTAATCACGCGTGTCAAATGAATTGGATCCGTCCTCTTAGCGTCACCCGCCACGTCACGGATGATGATATGGACGTACTTCTGCCAAACGGAACTATGTGTATTAAGACATGAGCCCTTAGACCCATAAGAATACGTCCATGACAAGGCTCACGTCAAAATGCACATAGTTTAGTTTGGCAGAAATACGTCCACATTATCCTGCGTCGAACGTCAGTCCACGTCAATTTTCTCCCGTCCCACGCACTATGGTGCTTTTTTGGGCCCGCATAGATGTCTCCCCGAGTACGAATTGACTGGTTTTGAGCAAAGAGTATACGCTGCATCAGGCCTCTTGTAAGAAGATCCTGTCTATTTAGTAAAGGACTTTATCGGAACTGCCGTCGCCCAGTGCACTGCTCTGAAATTCTCAAGAACGTTTGAATTATAGTAATTTTTAAATCGCGAACTATGACCAACTGTATAACAAATAGAGATTAATTTTAGGCAATGAAAAAGCACACACCACGTATTTGAATTTAATGGATATGCCTTCCCAATTAATGGAAGCCCTGCAAACGTAAGCTTCCTCCAAGTTTTTTTTTTTCTTTTTTTTTTTTTTGAAAAAAGGAGAAGGGTGTCGAGCCAAATGTTACGTAGTATTTTTGGGGGTGTCTAAACCAACGTTGCGATCGCATTGGGTTGGTGGCTGGAAAATAGCGGAAAAATCGTGTTGAGCAAATGGACAGCTCCATAGATTCCGTCATCACATCACCATACCAGCGGAACTAGGAACCATCAATGTGTGTACGAAGATGGGCAAAAAGTAGTTTCATAACAGTGCATAGTATGCAATATGCCAAAATATTGATACTATCATTAAATATGGCAACATTGATGATTGTATCAACGTTTCATCTCGCCGCACTGTCTAATGACCCACCGCACGCCTCGACTTGGACCAAGACCAAGTCCTCACAACTGTCAAGCCTCCTCTAACTCATGTTTCGCGTTTTCTGCTCAGTGCGCTTTACTACCTCCAGATGGCGCTACTTGTCAATTAAAACGCAAATTCTGGATTCCTACGATCAGCCAACGCGCACGACAATGATAATTTGAAACATGGTTTATCTTAGGCCTTGATGAAAAGCTTGGACCGTATCGACGGATCTAGTAAATTGGCAACATTGTCTTTCCTCCATTTAAACCTATGGAAATGTATCGATTCTTGGAGGGGTCCAGGTGCTCCAACAAGAATCGATTATTTGGCATAGATGTAAATGGAGAAATTCCGGTGTTGTCAAATCCTCACTGCGTTCATTGTTAACCAATCTCGCGAAAAGTACCCTTAAAATTTTATTGTAACATTTTAATGATAGTGTTGTAGCTGAATTTGGAGAAAAAATGTACGGTCCTTTACGGAAGAAAGAGTATTCTAGAAAATTTGTAGGATGACAAACGTTGTTAAAATAGCCAGGGTGATTTGAATTTACAGTTTTCGAGAGGAACGTTTCATCCTGCTCCAGAAATAATGTGTTGGGCGTACCGAATGTTGTATTTTAATCTTGAGGGTTTTGAGCTCAGGACGGAGACATGTCAAATTTATTTCTTAAAAATACGTTTTCGAACATCTTATACTAATTACTCCTAATTTCGGTTTGATTTAACATGACATAACAATACATCCGCAAAATACTCATTCAAAGTAATACACCCATGACGAAATTTTGTGTTTCCCAGCACTGAAGCTCAATTTCCCCTAGGCGCACACGTAAAAACATTCATTTCAGAAGAGAACATAATTATAATACGGGTCGGCGATTTCTTTTGGACTGAATCCAAACGTGTCCATTTTAAGAGATGTCCATCACCACTTTGACCGAAAAAACATCAGATACCATAATTATCTATATCCCACCTGGCCAAAGACATGTTCATAAATTACGTCACACTGAAGTTCGGCAATTCATACTCCTTGCTTCTTCGTCATGCACCCGGGATGCAGATGAGCCTCTCGATCTCTCTCTTCCTCTAAAAAAAAGAATTAAAATCACGTTCACGCAAGAACAATAGTTTTGTTACCAGTTTTTTAAACAAATATTGAAATATTTCCAAAAAATTGGTGCCTCCTGCTGATTTGTGGAGGATCTCAAGAGATATCGATTATACAATTAACGTTGTGAATGACGTAAATGACCTTGCCCTCCCCCGCTCCAATTTTGCGCATCCACCCCCCCCCCCTTATGAATGATGTAAGATTGGTCTGACCCTCCCCCGCCCAATTTCTCAGAAAATAATATGGAAAAACCTGCGAAAATAGCTGGTAAAACTATGTTGATGGGCAATGTTATTTTATTTATTTAAAGTGGAAGGTTGTTCTCAATTTAAACCCATGGAAATGTATCGACTCTTGGAGAGGCCAGATGCTCCAACAAGACTCGATTATTTAACATGGGTTTAAATGGAGGAAGTCCGATGTTGCCAAATTGCTGGATCCGCTTTTGCTCCTTGAAGTAGCTTACAAAATCCTTGAACAGCACCCAAATGCATCTTTTTTTACTCCATCGTCAAGCTTTTTAGCGGCGTTGAAGTCCCCCGAGCGCCCGTAGGATGTACGCGAGTGCGGTACCCTCCAAATTGGATGGTCTGTGTGTTCATTACTGTTCACCTTTTTTTAACGAAGTTTTTAATCTGTTTGTTGCAGGTAAGTGGGAAAGACAGGGAAATTTGAGCGTCCACATCGACAAGGACATTGGGTGAGTAAACAGGGAATGTTAACCGGAACCGAACCGCGCGACAACGAATTCAATTAATCTCTCCCGCTCAAAGGAGCCTCGTTTCCCGAGGGAAAATTCAATTCCCCGCCGCCGTTCCGGGAATCCGGGCGCGGGCGTCCCGCGGAAAGAAGTTGCGGACCCGGCGCTCAAAAATTGTTGCGCTCAAAGAGTGATCCGGCGTAGACACTGCGCGGAACTTTCAAAAGGGAAGTAATAAATATGTATTTAATAATAGGAAAAAAAGGAGCGGGACTTGCAATAGTTGCCCGCAAAGTTGAGCGGGGGAAAAATTTGTAATGAGATAAAAGTTTGGTTAAGACCCGCCGAGTTGGACGGGAGCAGATGCTTTTTATTATGCACGTGCTTTCCTCATAATGCTATGTAATTAAAAAACTGATAGAGGGATTCGCAACACATCCTACCTTGCCATATCTCGGATTTTGCAACAAGTCGCTGCCAAAAGACGATATATTTTGGCGACACCGCACTCCCAACCGGGGCGCAATGTAATCGCTTTTTTTAAACTAAGTACTCCAAACTAAGTAAATGTGGAAACCGGGTCAAATATTTCCTATACCTTGGACTTCGTTACGTAGTGTGTAAATACTCTTTTCTATATGCTTTACCTCTATTGAAATACCAGCTAAAATCAACTGTTCTAGCCCTCAGGTTTATCAATTGGACGTATCTATGCCAAATGGAACTATGTGCAAGTGGAAAGATGGGGTGTGTCCGTTAGTTGAGGGCCATAAGAACGAATGGAAATATTAAAGCGCCAGTGACGTCAGCGGCGACGAAGCCGCCGTCGCCGAGCATTAACTCAAGAGCCCTGTCCCGAAGACTCTCGTCACATGTCCACGGCTCAGGAGTTAGCGCTCGGTTCATTTTGATTTAATGTAAAAGCCCACTTTTCCATTTTCTCAAAAAGAAATATATCGACGGTGAAACTACTAAACCACGTATTTCGGTTTGCGACATCGCAGACTTCCTGTCATACTTTATTTTTTAAATGAAAAACTACTCAACGCCCAGTCTTGAAAATTTCTGTGATTTTTCCTCTTCGTGCGGAGAAAATTCTGTGAAAATTTCAAGGAATGATATTGATTTGGTCTACTTCAAAAAAATAAAATGCGAGCGTAGATTTTTAAACACCGCAAACGAGATACGTGGTTTGGTAGTTTCACCGTCGATATGCACTTTTACATTGTTTCTTATCCAGCTCACCTCGAGCACACCCCATCTTTCCACTAGCTCATAGTTCCTTTTAGCATAAATACGTCCATTGTGTTTTTTTATTCTCTCGTCAATTCAGTTTTAACGAGGAGATAAAATGGGATCACTATGTCCCAATTTGTTAATGTAATGTTTCCTCCTTCGATGAAATCCTTAAAAAGCGCGCGCAGATCCCACTCCGAAACGAGAGTGCATGAGAATTTATAAACTCGCCACCGGCCCGGGAAACACCTCCGCATAAGCCGCTGCATCGCAAAAGAGGTTCCACGAATAAAATAATTTGAATCCTAAATCCTGAATAATGCCGAACGAAATTTCTTGGAGATGCCAATCCACGTAGGATTTTGTGTATGTCTCATATTATTATGCCGTGCTGAAATGAAATCTGGATAATGGAGGTAACTCCCAAAGGCACCGGGAAGCGTATGAGCCTCTCTCGAAAACAGGTATTTCCAGCAGTTGCTCCAGAACTGATCCATGTTATTGCAATATCCCAATCGGCTTTTATTCTATACAACTGGATCTTCTAGGAAGAGAGCAAATACCCCTGACATGCTACTCGGTCAGCTAAGTAGTCGCAAAATCGTGTTTAGCTCCTGGATTGTATTTGGACGTATTTAAGTCAAGAAGAGTCATCTCCTCCGGGGCATAGACCCTGTGATGCAGGTCTCCTTATGGGTCTCAGGGCCTTAGTCACAATGAAAATGACTCTTTTTTATTTTTAAATTGACCGCGTTAAAGTTGGCAATAGTTGATGTGGCTTGGTTCCTTTCTGCTACACGCAATCCAATGATCGTATGATATGGACTTTTTACCGCTTAATTTTCTGATGATATTGTTCTTCCCATCTTGTATAGTTCGCTAATAACGCTATCGAGCGTTTTAGCATTATTAAAAGCATTACCGGCGTTATAAATAGGTAATGGAGCCAATAATATTTGAGATCATCAAACATTGTTGAACTTCGAGGCTCCTTATTTCGTCTCAAATTCCAAACGGAAAGCAGTCGGTCCCAACACAAGAGCTCCCCCCCAAAAAAAAAACAAACAAACGGATAGACGAAAACCGAGTAATTAGGGAGCGGACGGATTGTAAATCGAAATCACTCGGTTTCACTCTAATTCGTCGACGGAAACGTAGAGGAAACGTTAACTGTCAGCTCTGTAACTCGGTGCGTTAGAAGTCCGTTTCTACACAGAGCTAAGATGCCAAATTTACTACATCTTGTTGAGGTTGAAAATTACCTTCGACTGAAAATGATCAAGAATGTCAGCATCAAAGACTTACATTCAAAGACTTCTTTCTTAAAATTTGAGTTGAGAAATTTTAATTATAATTTTGAAAATCATTAGTATACTTTAACTTTTTAATAAAGTAAAAATAAAAATTAGTAAGACATAAAAAATACAAATCTTACTAATCCAAATTTGATAAAACTATTGCTATACCATTTCAACCACCTACCAAACATTATCATAACAAAAAAAATCTGTAAATAAAAATTAACCGGAAAAAAGGAACTAAGATCATTAATCTAATTAAGAATTTAAACCAAAATATCAAAAATAATTGGCAACTACTCATTTAATTGAATCCAAGAAAGGGAGGAAATCCAACTATTCGGATATATCCGTTACTTCATCGATAAATTGAACTCGCGGGTTAAATATGAATTATTCTCATTTTTTTTCAAATTTTATTTGAGAATCATAGCTCACGATTTTCTGCAGTCTCCTCTTTTTGAATGATCTGCTCACCAAGGTACCAAAGTGTGCACCAAAAACAATACGTGAAATATTACAAGGCTGATTTCACGGCCTTATACGACTAACGAAACAAAGCAACGGAGCCGCTGAACGAGAAGAACGCGCTTCGATGACGGCGCAGAGATACAACTATTCGTGCTTGATGGATGTCCGTGTCGCATCTGCAAAATTGAAGGCGCGATGGCGCGAGGCGTGAACTCGGGATGCTCCGCTGTATGCTACTGATACGGCGTCGCTCAGATTTGGAAGAAAGGTTAAAAACGAGACTTGATCACGTTTCTCCAATCTTCGGCTGTGTTGAGTGTTGACTCCTTATTTTTCATTTTTTTAATTTGATGCCTCATTCTTTTTTACGAATGTATCGGCCATATACAACACGCGGAGCACGTGTTTTTAGCACCCGGCTTGCTCATCCTGGAGTGAAAAATAAATTTTTTTTGCATATACTCGTAGTCACTAATTTTATGATTTTACGTTCGTTGTAAATGACGCTCTTTCTTTGACGCATCGTTTGTAAACAATAATACATACTGTCTCATTTATGAAATGTTTTCTGAGCTTTCCAGTCTGTTTTTCGTGTTCTATGTTAAATTTTGTGAAGAATATTTGCCGTGTGGTAAAACAATTACAATCATATGCGAAGCATTCTCACGCCTCCGTAAGACCCCACTCCACCAAAAACTAGGTTTTAATTATGATTGTGGGCGAGGTTATGGTCTATCTAAGTGAAAATCTAGGTCTAGGTTATAATTATAATCTATGATAATCAAATTGTGAGCATATGCGAAAAAATGTCACAGCTTTGTAAAATATGACATGGGAAACTTGGGATCTGCTGTTCCTAGCTTTGAACATGTTTTCGTCAAAGCAATCTATCGATGGTTATCAGGCAAATGACCATACGACGTAAATTAAAAAAATGAACCAAGTTGGAATTTTGTCTTGAAAGCACTAAAAATGAGCAAATAAGAAATATCATCATTTACTATTTTTATACTAGAAGAATAAGTAAAAACTCCAGGCTAGTCTCTCAACTTATTTATCGCTTTCCTCACAAATTGTTTCGTAAAGTTTTTGAATTTTGATTGTACATGAATACTGTACAATAACGTACAACTTTCAGTTCTAGTATTTTTCCCCTTTTACGAATTATTTCATGAGCCACCGTTTCTTTAATTTCTCAATTCACATCTTGGAACATTTGGAGGTTCTTGGAAGCTCGTTGCGAGTTTGAGATGGTTTTTTTTAGCAAATGTGGCAATGAGACAGCACTCTGGGTGAAAAGTGGAGAGGTGACCGTGGGCAAACCTCAGTGTGCAGGGAGTCGGAGTGATCTGACATGGCTGAAAGATTGAAAGCTGCGTGGAGTAAGGAAGTTGCGGCAAGGCGGGGGCGGTTTGAGGCGAGGATGAGAAGATTGAAAGGGTAGCTGTGCAGCCCAACAGTGACGGGTTGACAGCTGGAGGACCTGTTGCTCCCCTTTTCGCGTCTGCCTCGTGCACAGTGGGCCTCCACTGGACTACTCACGGCCAATATCACCTGTCTCCGCGAAAATTAGTACGTCACGAGCGCAAATTCTTACCGTGATTTCGTTTTCTTTGGTGTCAGAGAGGACTCTTGGGAAACTCTAAAGTTATGGTTAAAATAATCTTAGCCCAAATTGAACGTGTTATCTAAAGATGATCGTAATCGCCGAAAGTCAAGTTTCGAAAAACATGAGAAAAACTCGATTTCTCCGACAATTCGGAGAAATTAAGGGAGACATTTTTTTTTTTATTTTGGCAGATACGCCCATCTTCCACAAAACTGATCAGCACTGTTATTTTTAGCAGGTTAACGACAGTTAGATGGCGCATATGTTTGGTGATAATTTTAAAAGTCATAGTTTGTGCCCTTATTCATGGTTTTTATCATTAAAAAGCACTCCGCGCTCGGGGAGGTGGCACGGAACTCACGCACTTTTGCCATTGAAGCAGATCTTCAAATGTTGACAAAAAGAAGGCATTCAAGAAGCAATTTCGGTAGTATCGCTCGGTAGTAAGATGCAGCATGCATCAACCTTAAAGAAATGGGACATATTCCTTTCGAAAACTCAATTTCTAAAAAGTTGGTGTTCACACTCTTCTTGAAATAACACGTTCGATTTTAACCGGTGTCAGTCTGCCAAAATCAGTTTCTTCTCAGTTAGGGCGGATCCTTAGTGTTGGTATAGTGCAATTTCTAGAAATCAGGAATATTTCTCAAATATTGTCAAGGCTACCAGGGTGTGCGAGTTTGATTTACCATATTTAAACATTTGTAAGACATATTATCATAAGAACAAAAATTTAAAAATACTTTTTCAAATTTACTTACCAAGTATACATACTATTTTTGAAAATATTTTCTTATCAACAAAGTCAAACCCTAAAACGAGCCTCTGTGCGATCCCATTATATCCAAATGCATCTTTTAAATAGATAGGTTTCACTTAAAAAGGTTCTGTGTAGCTATGACCAGTTTTCTTTAGACTATGCATTTTTTGTTTTATTTACAGCACAAGCAGGATATGAGCGAACTCATTTTTGACACTAACCCTCCTCCTCCTCCTCCCCCCTAAAAAAGGCACAAGAAACGAGATTTCGACTTAATTTGATACAAATCTGTCTCCTGAAACATTTCCCAGCGGGAGCTATTGCCTTTTTTTCCAAGACTGGTCTTACTACGGAAATACATGCAATTCCAATCAATTTCACCTGTGCTCATCAACTCCGCAAAGCTGCGGATTTTGACTAAAGCAATCGCCATTACTTTAAACTTGCGATATCCTCTTAAAAGGAAGACCAGTCCATACGAAAAAATCGGGTGACTTTATTAAAGTAAAGTAAAGGATATAATAGATAACTTGGAGTCTTATATCTGTAGCCAAATTAAGGGAGTCGTTTTTGGTGGTAAAGGTGTCTCAATGCATCGGTAAAGTTCGTCGTTTCCCCGACGAAGGAATTTAACTTCATTCCAATGTTGCAAAATTAATTAAAACACTTCCAACTTTCACAATAATATGTCTACACAAGTTCTGTCGAAAATGTTTCTGATTTTTGTATGCACTCAGAGGGAAATCCAGTGAAATAATAAGTTTCGCTACCTGGCTCGTTTTTTCGCTAGTTCGCATTGTAGTCACAATTTTTCACTTAGGGAACGATCTTTACGAATTTTAAAGGCTATTTCTTACAGTTTGTCAGCGGCTGCAATAAGCGAGACCACTTTCAAACCCCCAACCGACGAGAGCCCTGAAAGGAGCATCAATGATTATTCAAATATTTCGATTTCGTTCATGTAAAAAGCGCTTCAATCATTGATTTTTTCCACGTTTTTTGCGTGGGTTTGTTATTCTAAAAAATTAAATTCAATAAATCTTGTTCAAAATCAATTTTTAGTATTTCCGTCACAAGAATAAAGCTTTCATGTCATGTAACTGCTCATTGACCTCTGGAAATTTATAAGGTAATACCTTTTGTTGACATCAATATTCAGAGAGATAGAGGTGTGGTCGGTAACTACTAACTACCCATCAGTAATACAGCCTTTGCGGGCATATCAATTATCTCGCTTTCTAAATAATTCGAAAATGTCAGTCCCTTTTTGACAGTCGTCATCTAATCGACAGGGAAATATTATGAGCTCATTAATATTCTGAATATGTGATTGATTCATAAGTTGATTAGTGAATTCATCCATTTGTAAACAATTTGAGTTCATGGAACAAAAACAAATCAAAATAAAGGATGTCTAATGTCATAGTTATGTGCATCGAGTGCGTCAGTTTAATACAGTCGAGTTATCGCCGTCATTACAAGAGGACTAGTAAATGGAATCCAAATTAAGAAAATTCATGAGGTTTCGGTGCTTTTAAAACATTGTTTGACTTCCCATGTCACGCCAGTCACAGAATCGCAAGCCGTACATTTTTGTTCCTTTTCCTTTTTGCTTCGATTGCGGCGAGAAACCGACTTCCACACTGAGAAAAAAAGTTCGGTCAACTGAACCGGATGGATGGAGGATTCAAACCGCCAACAGAACTAATGGGAAAGCTCGGTTGTATGAACCGAGGATACGGTTCCCTGGTAAAAATTGGCAGTAGAATCTGTGTTCCAAAATACCATAGACCTACAGCCGGCTGTAAGATTTCCAATAGTTTCTAAAGCTGGCAACACAATTTCCTATAGCCTTTTATAGCCGATGGCGATTAACCAACAGCCAGGCGATAAAGTGTATGCTAAACGTTACTAATTACGGATGCTAGGACTTAGTGAGTTTTTGGACTACCGCTCTCTTTTTGGGCCGTAGTATCTTAATTTTTTTTGCGAGGAAAGCTCCACACTTTTGAAGGATGCCTGCCATTCCTAATATGTTGGAGCGCCTTCAATTTCGTATGATACTGTGCAATACTTCTGGTGTGAAATAGTTGCTTCAAGAGCCGTGGTACGCTGCGGCGCGCGCGACGCGGCGCGGCAGGCGGGCCAGCTCGAAACGCGCATTGGCGCCTACAAACCTAACAGGGATACTTTACGCATTGCGCAATGCGTGAAGTATCCCTGTTAGGTTTGTAGGCGCCAGTGCGTCGCCGCTTCGCTTTGTGTTAGGCTCTAATATTAAATCTCGTGGAGTCAGCATTTTTCAACTCATGACTTTGAAATGTTTGCACACTCCGTATGGATTATTCTCATTTTAATTGATGAAAAAAAATGTGTAGTAAAGGAAAATATAATGTGCGTTTTGTAAATATTAAGGTGATTCCGTACAAACTTAAGGATTTACAAAGTACACGAATTTCTACACAATTCCTTTTAGCATTATATAGCCGATGGCGAAAAAGCAACAGCCAGGCGATAAAGTGTAAAGTCCGGCGATAGGAAACTGTAGCCCGGCTGTATAATTTTTTATCGCTTCGTTTAGCCCGGCCGTATGATTTTTTCCACTTCCTACAGCCAGCTATATGATTTTCTATCGCCTTCTTCTGTCGGCTATAAAAATTCCCATGGTATTTTGAAACGCGGTTCCTATCGCCAATTTTTACTAGGGTTCCCAAAACCGAGATAGTGGTTACATGAACCGAACAATATCGCCGATATTCAACACCATACGTTCGGTTCCTATGACCGAAATGTTTTTTTCAGTGCAACAACTACTGTCCGCAAGTGCCAGGGACGATCCCGGATAAATTCCAGGTCGACCGTGTGGTTAAGTTAGTTTGGGCACGAGCACGTAAATATGGCGAGGGATTGAAACTTACCCTCGTAAATTTAATTTTTTGCATGATTTCAGTAATTTATTGCGCAGAATGTAAGTTGCGCAGTCCCTAGCAGCATTTGAATTCTCTTGGTTCCTTTTTGCAAAGATCAATCCAACTATTCGTTTCAACCTATCAAAGCGCTCCATTTTCCCTTTTTCCTCATTGTCTTCCCCGGTAAAAATTGGCGATAAGAGCTGCGTTTCAAAATATCATAGGAATTCTTATAGCCGGCTAAAGAAGGCTACAGAAAATCATACAGTTGGCTGTCGAATGCGGAGAAAATCATACGGCCGGGCTATACGAAGCGATAAAAAATTATGCAGCCGGGCTATATTTCCTATCGCCGGGCTTTACACTTTATCGCCTGGCTGTTGCTTTTTCGCCATCGACTATAAAAGGCTATAAGAAATTGTGTAGAAATTCGTGTGCTTTGGAAATCATTAAGTTTGATACGGAACCACCTTAATATTTACAAAACACACATTATATTTTCCTTTAATACATATTTTTGTTCATCAATTAAAATGAGAATAATCCATACAGGATGTGCAAAAAGTTCAAAATCATGAGTTGAATAACGCTGACTCCGCCAGATTAAATATTAGAGCCTAACATAAAGCGGCGCGGCGACGCACTGGCGCCTACAAACCTAACAGGGATACTTCAAGCATTGCGCAACGCGTGAAGTATCCCTGTTAGGTTTGTAGGCGCCAATGCGCGTTCAGCGCTGCGCTGCCTCGCCTGCCGCGCCGCAGCGTGCCGCGCCTCAGCGTGCCGCGGCGCTTGAAGCAACTATTTCACACCAGAGGTATTGCACAGTATCATACAAAACTGAAGGTGCTCTAATATATTAGTAATGGCAGGCATCCATCAAAAGTACGGAGCTTTCCTCGCAAAATAAATCAAGATACTACGGCCCAAAAAGTATTCCAAAAACTCATTAAGTCCTAGCATCCGTAATTAGTAACGTTTAGCATACACTATATCGCCTGCATTGCTTAATCGCCATCGGTTATTAAAGGCTATAAGAAATTGTGTTGCCGGCTATAGAAGCTATTGGAAATCTTACAGCCGGCTGTAGGTCTATGGTATTTTGGAACACAGATTCTACTGCCAATTTTTACAAGGTTTTAGATTTGTCTTCAATCTCACTAATCAACCCCAACGTTCCTCTCCGTATTTCTTATGTTTTCCGGGTATTGTTGGGCCATTAGGCGCCATTTGACAACGCCCCGGAGCTTGAGCTCGCGTCTCGCTTAAACGTATCCTGGAAAACCAATTCAACGCTGCGAGGAAACAAAGAAGCCGAGGATCCGGCGGGTTATCTGGGCAAAGCTGACTGTGCCCAGACAAGCGATTTTATTTACAGCTGACACGGTAAGCCGCCGTCTCTGCACGCCGCGCGTCCCGTCGTCGCTTCCAAATCGTGCATTTCCGCCGCGAAGCATCGTTTCGCCGGAAAACCAAGCCAGGAATTAGAGTCGGCATGGAACAACTGCCGCACGTATCTAATTAGCAATTGCATCGAATTAAACAGCTCGGTTCCGGTGTTTTCAAAATCGTGCAACCCCTTCTTAGCTCTAAAAAATACTGAATATCGACGGTGAAACTACCAAACCACGTATCTCGTTTACGGTGTTTAAAAATCTACGCTCACATTTTATGTTTTTGAAGTAGACCAAATCAATATCATTCCTCGAAATTTTCACGGAATTTTCTCCGCACAAAGAGGAAAAATCACAGAAATTTTCAAGACTGGATGTTAAGTAGTTTTTCATTTAAAAAATAAAGTATGACAGGAAGTCTGCGACGTCGCAAACCGAGATACGTGGTTTGGTAGTTTCACCGTCGATATGTGAACTGTGATCAAATTTACACCATCGTTTTCCATTAAAATTAACACTTTTCTGTCAGAGAAACGAACTCAATCTGCTAGTTCGCGGAATTTTTATTTTCATTTTTAAGATGCACGATTTTTACAACATTGTAATCGAGCCGGTTCTCTTGGGTTAAATGCGATCCAACTATCTCTTCGTTGTTTGGCTAGAAAACCGCCGTACTGAGTTTAAAGAAAACTTTTACGGGTTATAGTAGAGAAGAGGTGGAGGATTACCTCATTTCGGTGATTGGCTTAGTTTACCCTGAGTGAATGAGTTTTTCTTCTCCCAAGAGAATTGAGCCAATTTGGTAGCCGTAGGAGGTAAAATTTCTGAGATCACAACAATTACTTATTAAATTTGAATTAAAAAGTATAAATTATACCATCATTCCAGTAAATTGGCGTTCTTAAAGTCTTAGGCAACCCTGAAAAAATCACCGTTTTTGAGTCATTGCCATCAGTCATAAAATACAAGTATGCTTTTTCTCTGTAACAATACAAACAATCTGAAGGTTGCTGAACAGTCTGTGTCTCATACTGCCATCAGACTGTTCAACAACCTTCCCTTGAACCTGAGAAAAGCTCTTCAGAAATGGGAAGTAAGAGAGTTTATGGCTGGTCTAAAAGCCTTACTAGTTGGCAAGGCTTTTTACTCCTTAAATGATTTTTTTAAATAATATTTAACTTTAATATTCTATACCTTTTATTTTATTTTGTAAAATGTTGTAATACTCTTAATGCTTCCCTGTGTTCTTACGTACCTATATTATATTAATGTGTAATATTTAGGGGGGGGGGGTTGACAAGTATTATAGCCACAACATGTGGCATTTATGTACATGAATTATAAATAAAATAAATAAATAAAATACTTAGAGTCTCATTGTTTTGCCTTACCGATGCGGCCAATTGACTTCAAAGAATTTGTGGCGAATTTTTTGTGGTTCCAGGAATATTTTAGTGGAAATGGCTTTCTGAACCGTTGGAACGGCTGATAATATTTCCTCTCTTCCGCTCGCTTTGACTGCATCGACACCTAGAACGAAAGCATCTGGGAGCAAATCCGACATCGCAGCGAGAAGTTATTGATCCCGTCCGGAGGCAGTCGGAAAATTGGGAATCAAACCCCTTTGAGGGGAAAATAAGGGGCGAGGAAAAACCGACGGGCGAAAAATAATAAATAAAAACGTGAAGAAAATGGGCAGAGCCGAGCTCCGGCCGCTTATGAGCGAATACGAAAAGAGCTGAGGGCAGTCCTAGCGTCGCGTCATGGTCGTCGCTTTCCACGTCCATAACCACGTATCTGACGTTGTCTCGTCGACGTTGATGCGTTGTTTATGTTCTGAGAGGTTTCTTTGTCGATCTCGCACCCGCGTCCGAGTTGTACGAGGGTTCGCACTCGGATCCGAGCCGCCGGCGATTTTGCGAAGTTCGTCTTACTTATATCAATTTTTCCCTGAAAAGTTGTGCCATCCCTCTCCTTTCCCCCTCTTCCCCTTCTCACACCCTCCCCCCTGCAGCCGAAGATGCAGCGCGTTGTGACTGTGAGGGAGGGTCAAGTTTCTTACGTGCATCTCGAGCTCCTCGTGGTTGTGCTGGCGCTCGCACTTTTTGTTTGTCCGTGTCGATGGTGGAAATGGGAATTTTGACATTTGAGGACAAGACCTGGGAAACATCTCTAGAACTAGGAGAAGTTTAGCAATGACCAAGATTGCATTTAACACAGGGAGCATAATTTTATGCACGGTTCCCTTTTTAGCAAGATTTTTTTCAAAAGAAATTAACACTCGAGAAAAATATTCAACTTTTGAATCTAATAACATTTCATTTTCTCTGCATTTTTACTTTGTTTCAATTGCATAATGATTTCTTTTGAATAAAATATTGATAAAAAGGGGACTTTGCCTATAATTATTCTTTCTGTGTTGAATGAAATGTTTGTTGCTGTTACATTTCTCCTATAGCTCTAGAAATCGTGTTATTTTCTCACGGTCATACCAGAGACAATATGTTTAACGTAATCGAGTGAGAAAAAAGTAAAATTCAAATTCCAACGCTACTTTTCACCTAAAGATGATTGGTGAGTATATTTTCGAGGAAAAAAAAACAAATAAAATTTGCCTTTTAACGACTGATGAATGTCGGGGTGAGCACTTTGCTAGGCGAGTTTTTGTAAAACAGGTTTGGAGTCTGGTTCAGGCTAAGGATGTGGCCAAGCACCATAGGCGCGTTAACAATGATCCACCCTCTATTATACGTGTTAGCTCCCCCCCCCCCTTTTTTGTGTGTATGTATAAATGTTTTCAAGTTACTTGGCATCATTTCCATAAAAAAATCCGAAGAAAAGACCCAATGTTTCAAATGCAGGAGGCTCAATGTTACCTCCGATTGCCCAAAGTTAGTCTAAACCACTGCAGTTAACTCCTTGATCATCAGTCATCATCAGCGGGCTGATTGTTGAAATGTATAGACAAATCTATAGACGAAGAAGACAAAAGGGATATAAAGGGCCGATTATTGAAATTTAGTGTTTGTCGGGCGGACATAGATGACATGGGTTAAATGGCGAGGCGTGATTGGTCGGCTATGTCTTATCGCTGCTTTGTCGTGCCTTTGTCAGGTGGAATGGACGACTTACTGTCGGAAACTTAAGAGGTACCGATAGCTTGTCGTGAGTTTAACCCGATATAGGCACGACAAAGCAGCGATAAGACATAGCCGACCAATCACACTCCGCCTTTTAACCTATGTCATCTATGTCCGCCCGATAAGCACTAAATTTCAATAATCGGCCCGCAGTTTGTGGAATCGGGTGGAAGCAATGGACAAAGGAAGTAGGTAATAGACTAACTAACGACGGCAACCCACGAGAGACCCTATTATTAGTCCAGCATTGTCTCCCTTAGTCTATGGAAACCATCCATTTCAAACAATAGGATCGCTCCATACTGCCTATGTCTTCCTTGTCCATCACTTTGTCTGTCAATTCCAATAATCAGCCCGCAGGCGAATCTGATCGTTAACCTCTTTTGTAATGTTAATTGTCACGAAACAAACTTCCGAATATTTTGACTTTTTTTGGCCCGCACACTTCCCTCGAAAGCCCTATTTTTCGGTATCAGAGGCTGCTATTTAACTTCGCAAAGCGGGAACTGATCCATCTTCTTCCCGATGACTTTTCTAATTAACGCCGTTAGAGTTTGACCAAAAATAGGTCGTTCCGAATTGGGGGGGGGGGGGGGGTGTCGCGCAAGGGATGGGGGAGGCGGCGACAGAGAGGTTCGGAAGAAACTCTTCGGACACCAATCGTCACCGTTGGGGAAGGCGGGAAGTGATTCGGCGGAGATTTGTAACTAACGAGGTTATCGGAGGCGATAAGTTTTCCGACGAAGGGTTGTGTAGAGGGTGGGTGGAGGGGTGGATGATGGGCTCGAATAACTCGAAGCTGGATGACCCTTGAATGGAACCGCCGAGGAGTTGGAACCGGCGTGGCGCGTCGATGCGAGGCTGTTAAAATGTGCTCGGATGACCGTCTCAGCGTTGCCATGGTGATCCTTCTACGCACTATCGTTCAAAAGACAAGCGCTATCATTTTATTCTAGGTTTTTTAAAAATTTTCCTCTACAAATTTGTTTTATTACCGACTAACCTTCAGGGTTGCCAGTCAGTGAATATCGGAAAAACCGGGAAATATCAGGGAATTTTCAAAAGTCAGGGAAAACCTCGAAATGTCAGGGAAAAATCGTCAAGTCAGCTTTATTTGCTTTCTCGAGTGGGTTTGAAATTTCCAACAACAAATGCTTGGAAACTATTTCTAACTCCAGTGAAAGCTCGCTAAATCGAATTGTGTAGGGACTGACAAAAAATCGACTTGAGCGGCAATTCGTCTCAACCAATTCTCCACTTAACTTATGTACGTGTCTAGGGGCCAAAAAAAAATTCGACTTAATCTGCATTTCGTCTTAACTGTACAGTTCGACTTTTACTTTATGTCTTTTTAATAATTTAATATTTGTTCAATTGTCAGGGAATTTCACCACAATTGTAAGGGGAATCGGGTAAATGTCAGAGAATTTAATTTTCGAAATTCTGTGGCAACCCTGAACCTTGTTTAGTAACAACTTACATATTATAGCTTCGGAGTTCGTTAGAAGTGGCGAAGGTGCCGCGAGTATTGTAACAAAAGGACTGATGCATTTAGAAAAATCCGACCAATCACTGCCAAAAAAATTAAAATGCGTTTCATTGGCCTTTTCGGTTTCTTTCTCTTGTTGCGTGGAGGTAGTGACTTACCAAGCTCCAGGTAAAGCTTTAGTTTCGAAGACGAAAGTTGCCCTGTGACAATGAAATTGTATTATTCGTACAAACTACACACGGCCGTCGCGAGTGTTAAGTGGACGTATTTCTGTCAAACAGAACTATGTGTCTTAAGACATGAGCCCTGAGACCCATAAGAATACATGCATAACAGGGCTCACGTCATAATGCACATAGTTCCAAGTGTCAATTATGCAAACCTCGAATCCTTTATTGCCTTAACTCTCAGATGCCCAAGACTAATCATTAACGCAAAGTTTTAAGTTGGGTCAAGTTGACCGGTATTTGAAGTATTATAATGTCTACGTTATTTCCGTATTGGAGGGTGAGAAATATTTTTTTATTTTATTTTTAATTTTCACATTTTTGGTCACATGCAGTGCTTCCTCACCCTCGTCCTCCCCCGCGCCCTTATCCGCTACATGTAACTACCCCAGAAGGGAGTCGTTAGAGCAAATTCCCTGACACGACACAACTCTCGCCAAAATATAAATTTTTAGGGTGCTGGAGATACCTCCAAACATTTTTTCCTTTTTTCCCCAAACTTACTATTGATTTGGATCTATCATAGCATATTTTGAACAAACTGAACCTCTATGTTTCTCAAATTTCCGATATAAGAGACACCCAAACGTGCGTTGATGACGGCGCAAAGATACAACTATTCGTGCTTGGTGGGTGTCCGTGTTGCATCTGCAAAATTGAAGGCGCGATGGCACGAGACGTGATCTCTCGATGTTCTGCTGATCCGCTCTATGCTGCCAATACGGTGTCGCTCTGATTTGAGAGAAAAGTTAAAAAAAAACAAGGCCTGGATACGTCTCTCCTAACTTAGGTTGTGTTAACACCTGATCAAGTCTTTTTTTCTGTTTAATGTCAGATTTCTTTTCACGGCGGTGTATTTGTAGATCTATATCTAAAGGTTGTATGCACCGGCCCTATACAACCCGCGGAGTATACGTGTTTGATTGCAAGCCTCAGGTCAGTTTGATTCGACTTTGGCATCCAAAGGTTAAGAAAAATTCCGCTGTCTTTTAACTACAATTTTTCTGGGCATAATAATTATTGATCATGTCCTTGAAGCAACGAGTATATTTTTCTAAATGCAGTGAACGATTGCTGCGGAAACGCTATCTTTGTTGTAGTAACTCCGCTTCCTCTCAGTGGCGTCTATTAAAGTACCCATTGGTGTCCTGTCGACCCAACACCCACGGCGCTGATACCACTATTCGACCACTCAGAAGCACGTATGGCCTATATCCCGACTTGAAGGCGACTTGCTTTTTTTCTCAACAATTGGTACAAATCGTGGATGTCTTTAAAGCTGACCCTCAAGTACGATATCTCACTAACACGGAAATACATTGAAGATATCTTCAAGCGCATGCTATTTATGTAAACTTCGAGTATAATGGTTATTAAGAGAAAAAATGAACCTTTTAAACGAACTAATTATTCATATTTGGCCTCGTAACTGAACTTTATTTTGCAAAAAGGAAAATTACATTAAAATTTTGCGAGGCTCCTGGGACAGTGATCTAGAGGAGACCAATGAAGTGGATGTACAGGATAATCTATACTATCTATACTAATAAAGCAGACTTCACGTTGATTGACTCACTCACTGACTGACTCACTCACGTATCAGCGGATCTCGTGAACGGGAGGCCGTGTGACCCTGAGATTCCGCACTGGGATCCCTCTCTACCCCGAGGCGCCGGATAAGGGAGGATTTTGCGATCCGCCCGCCGGTTCGCGGGATATCGCGGTCCGCGTGTGTCGATTTTCCCGTAAGGACAACGGGTGCGAGAGAGAGTGCGAGCGAGATGGAGCGATTTCCGCGTTTCGCGCTGAAAGACAGCTGATAAATTTTACGTGTGTTCTTCTGGTACGCGCAACGGGTGCGAGGAAGATGGAAGGAGTTAAGCGTCCAACGAGTGCGAGGAAGATGGAACGAGTTCGGCGTCGCGCTGTTGGAAACGCGGCGCCATGATTTTTGCGAGCTCCGACTCGTGCATTCGTTGCCGGGCTACTCTCTCAGGGATGTGAAAATCTGGAAAATCTGTCTATGCATCGGCATAGAATAAAGAAACTGACGTAGTCTCTTCATTCTATGGCATTGGTTCGCGATTTTCGCGATTGGTTCGCGCATTGGTTCGAGTTTCCTTCCGTTTTTTTTTTTGCAAGATTAGTGAAAAATGTGCTCCGCGGAACCTTTCGTTTCGTTTTGTTTTTTTTTTTTAAAAAATTTACCTGCTCAAATTCGGAAGTAAAAAAATTGTTGTGATTTAGTCTTCACGTCGCCTGGGGTTACTTTTTGTTACTTTTATCTTGTTTTGAAATGATTAAGGCAAATTCTCGGGAAATTTTGAGAGAAGCTGTTGCTTGGCTTCAAAAATAGAATAAATAAATAAAAATGGAACATAAAGACGGTGTGCAACGCTTCAATCGGAGGAGAAGCGGGGGTTTGACAGCAAGCAGAATTGAAGCGAGCAACTATTTGAACTCCGGAGTGGGTATGTGGTATCATACAAAATTGAAGGAAAATCATACGTTTTCGCCCATCTCAAGTAACAGATGTTTATGAGTTTTATGCGCACATGCGCGTCTTAATTCAGTCAGAAATTCGCGTGTAGGTATGCCACGATATTGATGTGAATAACGCGCAATTGTAATGATCTTAAAAATTCGCTAGGAACACGAAGTATTTGCCGTGATACCGAGGTGATTATCGTGTAATTTCTAATTTGTTTTACAAAATCCCTGGATAAATCAAGTTTTCTCCGCGATGTAGATGACAAACCCGCCATTGCTGTGAATTAAACGAAACCGCTGGTTAAATCCCGTAATTTTCGCGGCTGAAACTCACCAGCTAACTTCAATTGAACATTGAACTGACAAGAGTAACAAATCTTCATGAAAATAACCATCTTTTGATTGGGTATTTTTTATTATTATAACTATCATGTGAGCTTATTGCAGAACGGACCAAAATAGCAGCATACTTCGAATCTCTACTTTTTAATCAAACCAGTGCGTCTCGCCAATTTTGAAATAGTAGATAATAATTCAGAAACACAATTAGTAACTGATCACTAATCACAGTGATTGCTGATGGTGGGGTTTTCCTGTGCGTAGCACGGGTTTCCTGCTAGTGTGATAATATAATCAGCATTTTAATGGATGCATGGAGAGAGGCTACCGTCCTCATTTTTAAATTTTCTCGCAAGATAAAAATAATTGTGCCATTTTAGTGATCATGAGCTGGATTCAACGCAGTAAAATGCTGTATGAATGGTTATTGGGTGTATATGTCACGTTCATCTTTTGAATCATAATTTTTGCACAGTAATGATTTTAATAATCGAATATTTATCCACTCCAACTCCGGATTTTAGAAATAACTCCACCACTATTAACCATTCACAGAACGTTTACGATACGCGCTCGCTCTGAAGAGATTGAGATGACAAAACTCTTTCGAAAAAGTGATTGATTCCAAGCAATTTCGGAGTTTGAACGTGCTGAACAAACCACTCAAATCCTTGTGAAGACCTCGCATAGACCGGCGATTTTTGCTGAGCATTGCAAAATCGTCGGCAACAGCGTGAGATCACGTCGTTATCCTCGTCACGTAAGTGTCGCTATCGAGCCAACTGCATCAATCATGAAGCCCCCACACGCCCTCTGCTCTGCCGCACTCTGGCGGCCAACTTCCCAACTTTCCCGAACTGGTTGAATCAATTACAACTTTACACTGCCCCTCTCGTTTTTTTTTTTTCCTCTCCGAGGAAACAGGGTTGCGTCCAAGAGACACAGGACTATTTGCTCTTGGATTTTTGTCCTTCGTTCGAGCTCCACGACGAGGAATCGCAGGAGTACTTTGCAGTGTTGGAAGAACGTCGTATGAACATTCGAGAGTTGCCAAGTTTCCTTTAGTAAAATGTTCATTTTTGAGGAAAGTTGTGGAAATTTTTCTTTGAAATTTTTAGGGCCTTCAGATAAAATTACGAACAACATCATCTGAAAACTTGAACGAAAAATATTCATAAGTTTACCCGGAAATTCTTGTTTTATCAATCGGAATTTGGCAACGCCTGAAGGTTCATACGGCGTTTTTCCTTAGTACGGCAGTATTAGAACCTTCCTATAATTAGAAGTCGAGTCCTCGGTATTCTCTGCACGCTAATATTTTCGACCAATAACCAAACTGCGGGTCGACTGTTGAATCGTTATCGAATGAGCTTGATCGATTTACGGCATTGTGAAGATAGAAGGTATTCGATCAAACTCATTCGATAACGATTCAATAATCAACCCCCTGGTCGATAACTCTCATCAAAAATGTATTATCCCGCAGGGAACGGGACCTATGCACGGTGAGTGCGGGAAATCAATGTATGTCAAACTTGGTTGCAACTTCGGAGCCGAAGTTTTGACGGAAAACACTATCCATTGTATCCCCCGGAATGAGCTGCTATGTGTTCAGTATTAATGAGGAATCTAAAATTGCATCTAACGTGGTCAATTTTGAGATTTGAACGTGGCAGATTAGAAATTCGACCAAATATTTCTTCTAGTTTTTCAACGGTAAATCTGAAACCATCAAGCATATTCGTCTTTTTCCATCTTTCTTGGGCCGAATTGTCGGTAAAGTATTCCTTATAATAGTATCGTCAATATCTCATTTTTTTTTTTTTTTCATACTAATATTCACTTTACCCCCGAGCGATCTCAAATGAGCCCATTACCACGACAACATGCCTCCCAAGCTTGGTCCTGAGAAATGAAGGTAAAATGTTTTTATTGAATGCTCTGAAGACTCAACATGAGGAGGACTTGTTTCGGGCTATATAGTTAAGAGTATGTTAAACACACTCTAGGTACATATATCTCTCAGTGTTGATGTGAGATATTATTTAGCGCGATTTGGCAAGAGAGAGTCTAGCGAATGAGTCGGGGGCTGAGAGAAAGTCTAATGATACTGAGATGAAGAAGAAAAAAACCTTATCAAGGGGTAAATTGAGAAAAGGCTGATGATAGGGGAACACTATCGGAGGGTAAGGCGACGGAGACGGGCGGGTTACTCGAAGAAAGGGAAAATTTACACCTAGTGTTCCCGGACACGGGAGGCGGGACGTGTTTGTGAAATTGCATAGTAGACAGGCGTGTTTGCAATGATCGGAGCGGGTGTAATAGGGAAGGAAACTTTCAACGACAGTGGCGCTCCACTTCATGTGCCGGATTGAACGCCATTTTTTTCTTTTTTGCACGGAATTGGACGTATTTCTACCAAAAACAACTATGTTCGGGCGGGAAAGACGGGGTGTTCAGCTCCAATGGCGTAGCGTGCCTTGCGATTTATCGATTGATCTGCTATTGAAACTGATGGAAAAAGATCGATAGACAGGATGCTCGCAACTAACACCTTAATGTTCGATTCTTTACCATAGCTTCAATTAAGGAAGTATCGAATCGATCATTCACGCCTCGCCATAGGTGTGCTCGTTGCGAGGCGGATATGAAGCAGGCCGCAGGTCAGGTATGTGGTCATTGGGCGTGATGGAAATCACGCCCACTGGAAATGGAAACAAGATTTTAAATATCCAGCCAACAGAACTATATGGCACCTGAATGCGGGACTCATGAGCCGTGGGCATGAGTAAAGCGAAGGAAGGGCAACAACGGAGACGGCTTCATTGCCACTGACGTCATTGGCGCTTTATAATTCCCATGCATTCTTACCGCCCGAGAAACAACGAGCTAGTGTCGCGCTGCTTTTTCAAAGCTCAACAACTAACGCGAGAGTGGTCAGCGTCGAAGTAACACCCTGAAAAAGGACGCTAAGACTCTTATAAATTTGGCGGGTGGTGATTTTGCCTCAAGTCAGTTCGTGGGCACAGCCGGTGACTATCCTCAGCGCATTTTCATCACACTAGGCGACATTTTTTTCTGCATTTCAGTGCTTTATGGTAGGGGTACGCAATCTTAACATGCATGGCCTCTAAATGTGCGAAATAAGCTGCAGGCAATGGAGCTGTCTCGTGCTTGTCCCCTCATCTCTCAAGTCGGTGAACATTCTGTTAACTATACAGACATGACCACTCACAGATCAGGTGGCTGAAATCTGGAGAACACGGAAAAAATTATATTTCTGATTTGACAAGTTTGTAGTAAAAAGAAGGGTCCGACCTGTTTTAATAGAGATTTTATTGAGAAAAATGCTAATTTAAGCACCCGCGTGATTAAATGGATGTATCTCTATCAAACAGAACTATGTGCGGATGGGAAAAATGGAGCGTGCTCGTTAGTTCTCGGTCCGTACGAATGAATGGGAAGTATAAAGCGCCCGTGACGTCGACGACGACGACAATCCGATTCATCCGAGTCTTTAACTCATGAGCCATGTCCACAACGCTCTTTTACCATGTCCACGGCTCATGAGTTCCGCATACAGTAGACACATAGTTCCGTTTGGTGAATTTAAGAACCCGCTTTTCCATTTCACCAAAAGGTATCACGCACACTTTCACACTATCTCTTATCCAGCTCACCACAAACACACCCCATCTTTACAACCCGCACATAGTTCTGTTTGGTAGAGATGCGTCCAAATTAGCTGTCCACAATTGAATCGGGACGCTAATGTCCATTTTTCCAGTCTTATGTTCTTTTGAGTTGATAGTATTTCTCGGAGTTGGTTGCGACCACGAAAGTGGCGTTAAAACTCGTCTTCGGGTTTCCTTAATCCCAAAACGAGTCCTCTCATCACTTTTATGGTTGTATCAACTCTCCAAAAGTATTATCAACTGAAAAAAAACTTCAGACTGGAAAAATGGACATTAGCTATTTTCGCACGTCCCGATTCAATTGTAAAATGTACATTTGAAGCATGTCGGACATTTTTTTCAACAATTTAATCGTTAAATAAGCAATGCATTCTTCCCGTGCAGAAGAAATCTACGTTAGAAATGGTGGTTTTCGGAGGCAATCCGACTTGCGACAAGGACGCATGACGGCCTGGGAAAAAGTTGCACTTTTTATGAGCTCCTCTCCCGGCGCTCTTGAGCCGCGCGTTTCGCCTGTCTCCGAGCCAATCGACCAAGTCCTCCCATTCATTTAGTCGCTCGCTCGGCGAAAGTCGGAAGACGAAGACCCGCACAGCGAGCCTCCTCGAAACTCGCATCGCAACTCCAGTCCCAAGTTGTCCAACTTCCCGGAAAACGCTCTTATTTCAGAGAGAGCACCGTCAAACGCACTTTCAATATTGTAACGTTGCCAGTTTCATGGACATTCCTTGACCGAAATTGGGAAGTTCGGTGCAACTAAAGTGGGTACCTATATAGGAACGGTACGCACCTCATAAGGTGTTTTTATTTAGCACGGCAGAGCAAAGTGAAAAGTCTCGAAATCCGGCAAAACTGCTCGAGATGGGAGCGTTGAGCCTTATTTGTTGCGAGAAGATCCCCAACGTCGAACGGCTTAACTCGGAACTTCTCTACACCGTTGCTCTTCAACAGGAAATCCTTAGATTTTTCTACAAGCTGCAATTTAGGATAGCGCCACGTTGAGAAAAAATTGCTCATCCTCGTACAGTTATCGAAGAAATTACGCAGATCCGTGCTGTATCAGTGACAAAATCATCGAATTTACGTGAGGAGTGTCAACGCTGAGTCTTTGTTCCTCCGAACAGCGCTCCCAGCATCGAAGCATCGGTCTCACTGTCAAGGTTCCAGCATGAGATTAATTGTGTGCACGTTAGATGTAACTCTCTGGGGACTGTTACGGTGTCATTCTTGTATGAGAGGTATATTTAATTGACGTTAACCGTGGATCAAGTTTAGTGTGCGTTTCACAGAATCGAGTTTTCATGGTTGGAACTCATAAGTATTCGCATTCTGCCTGCCTGGCGGATGACCAAAATGACTGTTGGCATAAATACTCTTTCCTCTAACTGTATCTACTTTGTAGAAGCGTGCTGTCACGCTGGGTTTTCTCCCGTGCAGCGAGCTGATTGTTGAAATTGATAGACTGAACTATAGACAAAGCTATAGACAAAGAGGACACAAGAGATATGTAGGAATCCTGCTGGTGGACTCGGGTCGGGTGATTGTAATGGACAAAGGAGGTGGGCATGGGTAATAGACTAACTAACGACAACCTACGAGAGACCCTACAGTTGTTAGTCTGGCTCTTAGTCTATATGAACCACCCGTTTCAACCAATAGGATCGCTCCATACTCCCTTAATTGTCTTTGTCTATAGCTTTGTCTATCAATAATTTTAATAATCAGCCCGCAGGATGCAGAATTCGGATACTATACGTCATCGCCTTGCATCATAGAAGAATAAACTCAATGATTAACCAACCTTCTCCAAGATTCTCGTTAATAACATCAAACATGATTAAATGTTTTCTAAAACTTCTATTCATCGGACAATACAACTTTTCTCCGTGTGACTGTTTGTTCTCAATAATTTGGAGACGAATAAGCGATTAAGGAGAAAATCAGCGATTGCCTCCGCTTTTACCAATGTTGAGAGTAAAACAAGCAAAATATCTCCTCGAAAATGCTTCCAGGACTTTATGTCCACCTACCTTTCGTCCATTAAATAAATGTCCACCGCTATTTATGTCCACTAATCGTTACGTCCAGTCTTTATTAAGTCCACATGATTCAATGTCCAACCATGAATACGTCCAAAATTGTCCAAATTGTGGACATGTTATGTCCACATTTTTTTCTTCTCATTTAAATGACAGGGACCACCTCAAAAATAAATGCATACTACTACTACCTTCATTCTTAAAAACATTTCATTCGTGAGTCAAGTCATGAAAGAGAACATACTCTAAGAGAAGATAAAAACATATGTTCATGTGTACACTGTACGGATATGATAAGATGAAAACCAAAGTGGGAACCTAGGAAACGCTCCAATGCCAAATTAAACATTTTTCAGTAACAGATGCAGTCAAAATTGAAAGTTCTCTTTAACTGATCATTTCGTGCGCCTTCAATTTTGTAGGATACTCTGCAACGCCTCTGACGCGAAATAGTTGCTTAAAGCGTTGCGGCGCGACAGGCACCAGCGTGACACGCGCATAGGCGCCTACAAACCTAACGGGATACTTCACGCGCTGCGCAATGTGTGAAGTATCCCGTTAGGTTTGTAGGCGCCAGTGCGCGTTCTGCGCTGCTAACATGCCGCTCCGCTCTGTGTTAGGCTCTAATATGTAAAATCCCGGAGTCAGCGTTTTTCAACTCATAACTTTGAAATTTTAGAAAACTCTTCATGAATTATTCTTATTTAAATTGATGAAAAAGGAATATGTACTACTGGAAAATTTTATGTGTTTTTTGTAAATATAATAGTGGTTCCGTATCAAATTTAATGATTTCCAAAGCATTCAAATTTATTATTTTATGTTTTGGGCTTTTACTGTGCTGCAGCGTGGTGTAAGCGCAACCAAACACTTAAAATTGGACGTATTTGACTCAAGGAGGTCGATGTACAAATAAGTTAAAAACAAAAAATTGCGTGCTTCTTAGTTTTTTTTCCTCTTTCATTAATTTTTGTATAGTTTCTTTCATCACAACTACGGCTCATTGAGATTCATATCGATGCCATTGCTCGGAAAAGGTTTTACAAATATTTACCACGTTTTAAAAATGTAAATGTTTTTAAAGTGAAGTAATTAATTTCATTAAAAAAAAAGAATGTACATTTAAGGCATATTTTATATCGGAAATTTCAAGGATTGAAATGAAACCAAGTATTTACCAAAGACAATTTGAAAAGATGAATCAAAAGAAGAAATTAACATTTCAGTTAAAATATGAGTTACGATAACAACACCTCATTCTCTCACAATTTTCTCATTTTGATATTGTCAATATAATTTAACACACGGACTAAAATATGACGCTTGAATTTGATTTTACGGGACTTTACGTTTGTGGACTTAACTTAGTGGAAGTTTAAGTAATGGACTTAACAATAGTGTGGGCTTTAGAACTGTGGAATTCACATCATAGGAAACATAATAAGCACTCGAATCTTTTTCTTTTACTTTGAAATTTAATGATTTTCTATACATTTATTCACTACTCGCTTGTAAATTGCCGGCGATTGCTAGTTGCCTGAGACACATATTCTTGTAGTAGTGACATTTCACTTCAATAAAATTCCTTTTGAAAAATGGAAAAAAAAGGGGGATGTCTTCATAATTCTTGGCAACTTTAACTTAAATTCGTGCCCACTGTGGGGCCCGGGGAAGAAAATCTTAATCTGCAGTGAAAACTTAAAAGCACTCCGCAGACGTGATCTCGCAATCCTCGAGCGTGAGAGAAGGTAATTCTTTCCGATCAAATAGTGAGTCCGGGAATTTCAAGGCGAGCACGTCAATCAAGATTAAAATAGCACTTGGGAAACGCTTTGTTGGGAATAATTAAAAAGTTGCTGAATGCTTAAGACTAAAATTCTATTTGATAAAAGCTAGCGGTTGTTGCCGCTCCACAGATGCACTCAATTCGCTTTTTCCTCCTTTTTCTTCGACTTTCCCACGGAATTTTACTATCGATGAAAAACCATTTATTTAATGAAGGGCAAAATTACTCTGTTGGTTCACTCGGGAAGCGGGTGCAGTTGCATTTGCTGCATTTGACAGCCGGTTTTATCGGTTTTACACCGTGGCGATTTTACTGCGTTGATGAACTTCATCCTGCAGATTTGATGGATATGAATAAATTGCTAACTGACGATTTCTTTTCTCTCTTGTTTCAGGTGAGTCGAATGTTTATTTCTCATGAGTTCTGGCCACGTAAGTTTATCAAATTTTGCTATAGTAGAAGGTACAGGGTGTACATTTTGGTGTAGTAGAAGGGTGCTGAAGGTAGGCTGTAAAGCATTCTGGGTAGGCCCTCAGACATCAGATGCGTCTGGACGAAAAATAGGAGATAAGAAGAATATGTATGTATGAGCCGCTTTTACGGCGCGCTAGGGCGCTCTGCGACGCCTATTCTCCACAGGAATCTGTCATGGTAGAGATCCTCCGGAAGGTGGCATCTCTCCATCTCTTCATGGATGCCCTCTACCCACCGTTTGGCTGGACGCCCTCTCCGTCGCCTACCTGGGGGGACCCACTCCAACACCTTCTTCGGCAACCTGGTATCAGCCATTCTCTGCACATGCCCATACCATACCAATTGCTTGGTCATGATATCGTGCACAATCGTCCCCTCAACGCCCATTATCTCTCGGACACGTTCATTCCTGACACGTTCTCTCCTCGAGATTCCAGCCGATCTTCGCCAGAAATCCATCTCGGTCGCCTTGAGCATTTCTTGGGTCCGCTTCTTCAACTGCCACACTTCACTGCCATAGGTGATAATAGGCTTGACAACCGAGTTATAAATCCTCTTCTTGTTGTCTTTGGAAATCCTTTGGTCCCAAAGGATCCCATTAAGCATGGCGATGGCTTTCCTTCCTAGAAGATTACGGTCCCGAATGGCCTGATCCAGCTTCCCATCCGAAGTCAGGTTCACCCCCAGGTACTTGTATTGTTCGCAACTTTCTATATGTTGACCATCCTCCAGGACTATGCTTTGCTGAGCACCTCCGACTGACATCTTTTTTGTCTTACGGACACTAACCTCGAGGCCCCATTTGCGGTACTCCTCCACCAACTTCCGGGTCATATACTCCGCGTCATCGTGATCTTGACTTATGACTACCTGGTCGTCAGCAAAGCATAGCGTGAACAGTGTTTCTTGGTCATTTAGAGGGACGCCCATGCCGGCACACTTTCTTTTCCATTCCTTCAGAACGTGCTCTAGATATATCTTAAACAGCGTCGGTGACAGACAACATCCCTGCTTAAGCCCCTTGGTGACAAAAAAACCGTCTGAAAGCCTTCCTTGGCACTTAATTCTAGCAAAAGCCCCCCGATAAAACTGCTTGACTGCCCCAATAAGTCCTTTACTAAAACCAGTTTCTTCTAGGACTTCCCAGAGTTTCACAAGAGGAATACTATCATAAGCCTTTTCAATATCCAAAAACACTAAATGAAGCTCCTGGCCAACAATTCTCTTCTTTTCGGTTAACTGGGTAACACAGAACAGATGATCAGCGGTAGACCGACCAGCCCTAAAACCTGCTTGCTCCTCCGCCTCGAACGGGGTCCACTCCTCTTCGATCTTCGCTTTCAACACTTTTCCATAAATTTTACTTATCGTTCCTGTCACCGCTAACCCTCTGTAGTTCCCACAGTCATCCTTCCTTCCTTTTTTATGCGACGCTGTTATCCAGGCCTCTTTCCATTCTTTCGGGATGTCATCACCGTCAATGCACTTCTGCAGCAAATCCCTGAGATGGTTAACCAACTTGCCAGTCCCACATTTAATTAACTCGGCTGGAATGTTTCCTGGCCCAGGAGCTCTTCCATTCATCAATTCCCTGATTGCTTTGACCACCTCCTCAACTCGAATTTCCATTGAGTGATCCTCGACTATATTTTCAGCATTCCCCGTTTGAAACTCTGGTCGTCCTTCCGTCAATAATTTATTAAAATGTTCGTCAAGCTGTGAGATTGTTATCGGATAATCGGAGATCGGAAATCGGAGATAAGAAGAATAAAATTAACATAATGTTTGCGAATAACAAAATATTAAAGATGTGTGTATATTTTGGGATTAGCTGAAAGCAAAGAATTTCATTGTAGATTCGCAAATTAACGATATTCGAGAATGCAGTCAAGTTATAACTTAATGGCAATTAACGTATTTTGATTTGCTGAGTGGGCAATATTATTACCGTGGAATATTTTAGTGGCCTTCGTTTAATTTTTGACCGTGGTGAATATAGTCAAAGTTTTGACATCGTTTGTGCCGCAGGAACTTTTGTTGTAACACTTATTCCGCTGCGGGAAGAGTCATGAGCATACATGTGCTTAGAAAAATCCCTGAAAAATAATGTGCATTGAAATCTGTTTCTCGTTCTTAGAGGGTTCCGTTTTGAGCAGGATTCAGTGTACAGGGTGTCTAGGGGTTCAACTGTCAGACTACGGAGTTTGTTATATGGCCTCCAAGCATTTTTTAGTCCATAAAGGTTTTCAAAGTGCCATTAGTCGGAGCTCTGACAGCTCTCAAATTTTTGGAGGAATGGCAACGGTTACCGACTGGAACTCATGAAAAATGACAATCTTATAACGCTGAATTCAACCATAACCTCAAAAATATCGGTTTTTTGCTTTCAATGATGATTTCCTAAGATCTTGGATCCATCAGGATAAAAGAGTAATTGGTCCTCCCTCGTTTTCCCTGAAGTCCCCCTTATTCTGGGTTTTCGATGTATTTGAGGATCGATCGATGAATATTTAGTGCTAAAAAGTAGGAGGGTTGTCGTTTCCCATGAAAGCTAACTTTTTTAAAAAATCTGCGAAGGCCATAAGTTCTGATGGAGGTTAAATAGAAAACTTTCATAGAATGAAATGTCTTGTTTGATCCATATGACACGCTCCTACAACAGTCTGGCAGTTTGAATCTGGGACATTCCGTATTTTCATTATTCATTATTTTCATTATCATCATTCATTTCAGGCATTATTATTAGGCACAGCAAAAGCCCGTCAAGGAAATAGTTTCCGTTGTTGTAATGAATCCAATTTTTCTCGATGCACGTGTCATTTACGTCGTGTTCACCTCCATGCCAAGTTCTAGTGAATAATTAATCACGCCCAAGACAACGTTGTGCGTCCTACCGTTATTCTGCCGTGCTTAGGAAGAACACCGTATGAACATTCGAGAGTTGCCAAGTTTCCTTTAATAAAACGTTTATTTTTGAGGAAAATTATGAATATTTTTCCCTGGAATTTTCAGGAACTTTAGATCAAAATACGAACGAAATTATCTGAAAAATTGGAAGAAAAATATTCATAAGTTTGCCAGGGAATTCATGTTTTATCAAAGACAATTTGGCAACGCCTGAGGGCTCATACGGCGTTTTTCCTTAGCACGGCAGTATTCAAGTTTAATTCGTGCGATATCTGTTCACTCATGTTAAATGCCTCGTCTATGAATCCTCCCCTCCCCCCCCCCCCATAACCCCACCCATCGTGTATGACTGAATGCACCGCAGCATGTTATCGCGTTAGATTGCTGGCGCTTACGAATGTTCGGAATTTATCATCATCCGCCGTGCATGTCAGTGGCGTGGCATGCTTTGCGATGTATCGATTGATCTGCCATTTATATCTATGGAAAAGGATCGATAAACAGAGATAATCGATGATTTACCACAGCTTCAAATAGGGAAATATCGATACATCGCAAAGCACGCCACGCCACTGGTTCGAGGGAGTGCTTCAATCCGGACTCCTGCGAAATTTCATCCAAGTACGAACGTAGTCTGGCGTTTCGTGGATAATGAATACACCAGCAGCCTAAGCTCGATATGAGAATTATCTCTCGGAGCATTTTTTGATGGCCGTCCTGCTATAACGTTTCTAGATTGTAAAATTGAAAAATGCAGGATCAGATATGAAACAACGAATTCCGCCCCGCTAGAATTCAATCGGTATGTCGATCAAATGATCGTGTAACTTTACCTCGTTTCATATAGAATATGTTTACCGAAGATTGCTTGCAAACATTTTGGGAGTTTATTTTCAGCAAAATCGAAATATAATGAAATAATATTTTGAAAGGGCTGCAAGCGGGATTTTGCTTGTCGAAATTGCGTTCCTTTGATTCAAACAATTTGTTTTTTCAATGACATAATTTTTACTCGAGTAAAAAATTGCGTTTGAATGGATGAAGAATGTCCAAAAGAAGTTTCTCTTAAAAAAGTCCACCTCTCTTCTGATTGAATCAGCGAGAACGTACACACACCAACTCGAAAAAATGAAAGTAATCAAGACACATATACAAATACACAGTAGATGAAGACGTTTGTGAAAGAAAAAGATTTTTGGTGCCGAAAGACAAGTGACACTTTAAAGGTCCAAATTGGAACAGATATGTTAACTTCAATGACGCTCCTGAAAATTGAGTGTCTTCAATGAAAATTGAGCATTTTTGAGTTACCGAGTTGGTGCGTTTTCGTTCTCACTTTTTTGCTTTAAAGTGTAAAATTATTTGTTTACCTTTCTTTAAAGTATACTCGTTTACTTTTACATTCATTGGATAGCTGTAGCACGTGAGGTCTCCCTACAAACTTTTTCTCTATTCCCACTACCCTAGTTTTCGGGAGTCTAGGTGCTCTCGACGTATTTCCGGTCTGGAGCACCAGGTGAATAACTCATTTTTGATGACTTAAAGTTCTGGAAGGGATTTACTCGTCCCCGCTGCGAGCAACGGAGATGCGCCGGTGCATCCGCGGGGCTCAACATGCACCCCAAGTTTAACAATTCATCCGAATTTACTGGTCCCGTAGCAGAACCCATTCAGCCCTATGTGCATTGTTGCTCTCCGAAAGAAACCAAAAAATAAAAAATAAAATAAAATGAGGAGTCGTCATACATCATTTTAAAAATGATAGTTCTCTAAGCCTTCCTCAAATCTAAGTGGCTTTTACGCTCTTTTTGCAGCAATAGTGTACATTTTCAGCTCCTCATACATCCTGCTATGAAAAGAAGATGACTCACGTCGTTTCATATTAAGCGTGTCACTTGTGCCTTTTTAGAAATCAATGTGAGAGTTACGCCCGTTTCACAAAATATTCACGAGTCCAAAATATTTATCAGAAAAAATTCAATTTCACAGGTCTGAACTTAAGCCACTCGATTGAATAAACCAGGCCGCAATTTCACAACTCCGCTTCTCACCTCAGAGTCAAGTGCCTGCATCTCCATTAATTTTACTTCCTAATCCTTTAAGTTTACATGTGCTTGTTCCAAAATTACATGGAGTTTCGTTCATATTTCATTACGTCTCCCTCACACTCTTTGTGAAAGAAACCACGATTTCTCAAAACATTTTTGTGAAAATGCTCCATTTTCATTGTCATTACCTCCGCAAATTTTTCTCTCTGGAATGATCAGTTAAGGGTAGAAAATGGGTTCTAAGTTGTGGAACATTCAAATTCAATGCTTACTTTAGGAAGTATTTCCTACCCAAATGTTAATGACTCTCAAAATTCTCAGTTTTATTCCGTTATAATCCTTGTAATGAAGGAAATTGAGGAGGAGGGTACGAGAAGGCCTTTGAATCGAAAATTGCCCTTTGAGAAGCCTCTGAAGCTTTCATTTTTTTATTCATTTGTGCGTGAATTATAAGCCCAATTATTATAAGGGAAATAGATAAAAAAATATGAGCTTCTAGTTTCTCGAAGAACAGAACAACATGAACTAGATACTATGAAGTACTCACTAACCCGCACAGGATGTGCGAAATAGTTTTCAAAAATGACTTATTTTCCTCCACTAAATTCCTCCTTTCTCATTCAAATGTTACCCCAGAGAAGTGAAATTCCGAAAAAATATTCTCTAGGACAAGAGGAATTTGGAAACTCATCTTCGCAAAAAGTTCCATTTTTACACTTACAACATCGATTTCCAAGCAACCTTAAGTGCGATGCCGCGAAATACGCTCCAAAGATGTACGCTGTGATGGGTAATTCAATCCTCCTATAATACTCCTACTTTCCCACCACGGGAAAAGTAGGAAAAGTAGGGAAAGTCTTTCTACGACTTGTTCGTAGGAATATTGTCTCTTTGATTTTTGAAACGCAATTAATTTCATGAAAAGGTCAAACTCAAGATTTTTGATGGAGCACATTCTGTATTTTGAGCACTGCGCAGCAAAAATCTAACATAATTTCATAAATTAAGTTACTTGTTCTGTGAGGAAGGTGTGTATGTCTCGCGAGGCACCAAAAGCTCAAATACTTCACAGCCTTTCTGTCTCTTTTTGTTCTTTCAGAATTAAAGATGAAAAGAGGAATCACCAACTTTCTCAATAAAGTTAGATGGCTGGGAGTCGAGTGTGTTTTTTCGCCTCTCACGTTTTTGTTCTTTGGAACTTCTTTTGTGTTCAGAAATTTAGCCATAGCAAACAGATTTCTTTGATCTTAGTAATTTAGTGGGTGTTCTAGACCTCCTCTCTCATATGCGCATGAGTCTCATGAGTGGGAAGATGCATGCTATGTGTGCTCATATCGTCGCTTGGCTGACATAAGGGCGTAACTACTCATTGAGTTTAGCCCGGCAAAACATTGAATTGTATGGGACAGGGCTCACTGCAGAGTGGAGTTACGCTTTTTGTCAGATAAGCGACAATATGCATAACTTACTTGTGTCTGAAAGTGAACGAGATCGAAAAACCAAGCGGAAAGAAGTCAGGTTCCGCATTTATACACATGGACGTGTGTGTGTACATATTTTATTTAAAATTTTTGGTCACTTTCTGTTATTGCGCCAGTGCAATGGTTCAAAAATTGATGTAGCACCCATGACGTTTCTCGCGAACACGGATAATTGTTTTCTACGGAAAATTATCGCTTGATGACCACAAAAAATTTCACTGCGTAAAATTTCGGTCTTCCCGTAAGCATATCAGCAAAATCTATAGTAATGAACCCTTTAGAATCTATGAATGTTATTTTAGTCCAAAACAGATGCCAACATTCCTTAAAACGTGAGAATTCTAAATTCCAAATAATGTCGGTTTAATGCGTGACTCCTGCAAATTGTCATGTTTATATCCCGAATACTTTACCATCCTACGTTAAATTATTAGGCAAATGGTCATTATGCATATCTCAGTCAAGTAATTTGAAAAATAGTTATGAATATTTCTGTCACGAAGTGGAAAAGGATATCAATGTTTAAAACATTCCTTAGGCTCATGTGAATTTCATTAAACCCTGATTTAAATTTCTGACCGTGTTCCCTATTCTAACGTGGAGATAATGCTCCTAAAAAATTTAATTCAAAATGTAATGTAGGATAATATTTGCTTTCTAATCATTCCTTTACTGACTGAGTCACGATAAAAATAAAAATGGCAGTCCGTGCTCATTTCAATTGCACCGCGTTTAACAGAAAGGAACCAAACCATATCAGTTATTGCCAAATTTAACTGTACAATTTAACTTTTTATTAGAGAATGTTTGCGGAATTTTTTTTAATTTTGAGATTCGTACTATGCAGAAAATTCAATGAAATTTGCGCAAAAATCTGCACAACCATCCTCATTTCAAAAATTAAATTATGCCTGCTTAAATTTGGCAAAAGTTAATGTGGCTTGGTTCCTTTCTGCTTCACGCAGTACAATTGATCATTGACTTTCTCAAACCTTTGTTTTCCACGAAAGCCGAAGATGAATACTTTCGGTAAAAAAATAGCTCAAAATTGTATACATATGGCAACCGCGTGCAAGGTCCTTTGTACAGAGGACGATTAAACAAAGCCCTGCTCAATCCAGACATTATTTCGCGCCAGTAGATCATCCACCAAGTTGTCCTCCGACTACTATTTTTCAGATCTAGTTAGATGTTAAATGAGGCACCTCCTCCGCAGTAAGCTCTTGATAATTTCATCCCTTCACTCGTTTCTGCCCCCGAGAACGTCAAGCTACCGCGCGGGGTGGGGCAGCAATTATTCAGTAGGAAAGTTGCCAGTCAACTTGCAGAAGTAGCAAAGTGGCGGAGATGATGGACCCATTGCTGCCAGATGGGTTTCAAAAGTGCCATATTCCACGCGTCTGGAACGTCCAAGAGGTCTGTTGCATGATCCGGGAATTGCCTTAAAACGGCGCTGCAGTGATAGCAAAGGAAGCAGTAAGTGTCAAATTTTCGAAATCGAGTTTCCTTCAAAATTCGTCTAATCCCTTCTAGATGAAATCACTGAAACAGCTAAAACAGCGAAATTCATCTTAATTATATGACAATGAGACTTATATGGACGCATTATTATCAAACAGAACTATTTGCAGGTGGAAAATATGGAGTCTGCTCGTTAGTGCTCGGGCCATAAGAATGAATGCGAAATATAAAGCGCCAGTGACGAAGCCGCCGTCGCGGCATGCCCTTTGGCTCATGGGTGCCACATTCAGTTGGCTCACAATTCCGTTTGCTGAATTGGAAAAGCGGGATTTTACATTCTGTGAAACGGAACTATGTGCAAAGTGTATGAGCCATGGGCATGTGTCTAGAGCGTTGTGAACAGGGCTCATGAGTTAATGCCGCGACGACGGCTTCGTCACTGGCGCTTTATATGTCCCATTCATTCTTATGGCCCGAGCACTAACGAGCAGACCCCATCTTTTCCACCTGCACATAGTTCTGTTTGATAGAAGTCCGTCCATATGAGAAAACTGGCAGAGCCCAAATAATGACGTAGTTTCAGGCAAAACAGCCGTAAGGGACATTATTCTTCCAAAGAACCGATGAACCTGTTTTGTCCAGTAGTTTACGTCTACGCGTAAAATAGGCAACAGTGACTTGGTCCAAGCCTCCAAGCGTCATATTTTAGTCCGTATGTAAAATTCCAGTGACGATATCGAAATGAGAAAATTGGAAGAGAAGGAGGTATAACTCGAGGTTACTATTTTTCAAATGAAATGCTACTTTTTTCTTTTGATACATATTTTCAAATTGTCATTGGTGAATATTGGATTGCATTTCCATCCTTAGAATTTTCGATGAAAAATATACCCTTTATATACATTTTTTTAAATGAAAATTTTACTTCATTTTGGAAACGTATATATTTTTAAAACGTGGCAAATTTTTGTAAAACATTTTCCAAGCGATGGTATTGATAATAATCTCCATGAACCGTTCTTGTGTTGAAAGAAAATATACAAAAATGAATTAAAGTGCCGGAAAAACCAAGAAGCACGCAATTTTTGGTTTCAATCCATTAATACATCGATCTGTTAGAGTCAAGTATGTCCAATTTTGAGCGTTTGGTTGCGCGCAGACTACGCTGCAGCACAATAACATCACAAAATATAAAAGAAAAACGTAAAATGCTTTGGAAATCATCAAATTAGACATAGAACCACCTTAATATTTACAAAATACGCATCATATTGTTCTTTAATCCATATTTTTTGTTCATTTATTTAAATGAGAAAAATGCATGCACAATGTGCAGACATTTCAAAATCATGAGTTGAAAAAAGCTGACTCCGTGGGTATAAATATTAGAGCCAAACAGCGGAGTGGCGTGCTGCCTGCGCGAGACGCGCATATTGGCGCCTACAAACCTAAGGGGATACTTCAAGCATTGCGCAATGCTTGAAGTATCCCCTTAGGTTTGTAGGCGCCAGCAGGCCGCGCCGCGCCGTGCCACGGCGCCTGCAGAGTATCATACGAAATTGAAGGCGCTCAAACATTTTAAGAATGACAGGCATCCTTTAAGAGTACATACGAGTACGATTTCCCCCTTAATCAATAAAAAATTATCGAAAATTCTGCAGTAATGCAAGTGAAGCACGGGTTTTGGGGCTTAAAAAAAGCGTAATTTACTGTGGTCCTCTGCTATCAACTACGTACGTTTTAAAGTAAACTATTATATTCGCTCAGTGTCTACTTTTACTTCCAAGGTGAATAAACATCCCTCGATTCTAGCCTCCTCCGCTCGCTAAGCACAGATTACCCCGTTGTCTAGCGACACACAGTAAAGTGTAATCCCATTGCCCGCTCACTAGTACAATCAGTCCCTTGCAAATTTTTTCTATTCCCTGATGCTGAATCAGCGCAGCCCTGAGTTAAACAAAAGCCGATTGACCCCAGTGCTTATCTAAAGCACCTACGCGGTTTTTTCTCAGTCCTCTCAACCCAATCGAAAACGCCTCCGACCGCCACGACGACGGGAATGGAGGACCCCTTTGATTTCGCCCGGAGTAGAGATCGAACAGTAACTACTGCACCGTCATTTCAAGGAAGAACGTCATATGAGTTTTCAGACGTTGCCAAATCCCTCCCAGTGAAATATTAAAGACTAGAATGGAAGCATTTCACTCCGATGTCATCCTGTGCAAAGAAAAGAAAGAAAGGATATTTTTCCAGGATTTAAATGGGACATCGATGCCGCTGTTGAGTGCTGCTCAGCAAAACAAAGAGCTGCTTCTATAGACGATTAAAATAGACCATTTGATGACTGTTGGTCACCATACAGCAATCCTCTTTGATAAAAATGGAGTGCCACCAGCCACCACTCATCATTTTCGCCGGAAGGAACATTTCTGCCGAGTTTCCATTTCGAAATAACCAGTAGTGTGGCGTGCTTTGCGATATATCAATTGATCTGCCATTTCAATGTATAGAAAAGGATCGAAAAACATCGGAAACACCGAAATGCATTGGTTCGTTCGATTAAATCAATAATATGTTGTAATTTCATGCATCTAGGCTTTGTCAAGTCATATCTAATAGATGCAATAATGCAGAATTACAAGAAATCCTAAGTATTCTTTTTCTCTTCTTCTTTTTGAATTCATCATTGCAAAAGACTTTTGTGTCCACCTCTTATTTTTGTATAATTTTCTGTTAAAAACTCTCGGAGGTTTAGAGTTTCCTTTGGGTTTGGACCGAAAGTTTGATAATGGTCATGCAGTGTTTGGAGGCCAGATTCAAGACTTCATCAGACTTCTCGATAAAAATGCTTGTTTGGTTTTGGGAAGTTATCTCAAAATGGAGAAAAATGATTAACGGCTAACCGATTCATTTATTCGTGAGAAAACTTCCGATTAAATTTTCTTAAAGTTCTCAGATTCACAAGATTGAATTCCAATCACAGGTCATCTAAAGGCTTCTCGTATTATTGACTAAAATTTGGCAACTTCCGGGTGTTCATAGGATGTTTTTACTTATCGGCGCAGTGCACCTCCAGACTTTGCCTTCTTTATATTCCGCGCATGCAGGGGGATTCTCCCATTTTCCCCGCCCCTCCGGACTCTCATTAAATACAAATAATCGTTTCTCTCCTCCCCCCTCCACCCCTCCGGCGTCAACTTCCTCCCTTTCCGCTGTGTCTTTTATTTTATGACACGTTCAAATATATTCACAAATCACGCGGGAATAAAGCGTCGAAAAGTTTGATGAAATCACGTCCCGTTCGGTGAATAGAGTTAGAGGAATAGCTCCTCCCTCTACTCTCTCCTCCAGCATTTTTTGTTTCACAGGGCTCCTCATCTTTTTCCGATCCGTTTGATGTTCAATGTATTCTGTCTTAAAAAGGTTGAAAATATCCAATGGAAAACTAGTACCAGATGACAGTTTCTGAATTAAAGTTACATACTTTTCCCCTGAGTTCCCCCCTCCCCCTCCTCCCCCGGAAAGAAATATTCACGACAAGTTTATATTTTAATTCACAGACGAGGGATGAAAGTCTAGAACCATCATCAACCTTTTCGTAAAGCACAAATGGCGTCATCCGCCTCTTCTTTTATTAGTGTTAAATGGACTGCATTTTGCAATTTGGAACTATACATTCTCGCTCTTCTGGAAAAACACTTATGTGCATAGGGAAACTAATGGCACATACGTTGTTTTTAAACAAGACTAGAATCTATAGGTCCAAATTGCAAAATGTGTTCCATACGTGCACGTTGGACTGAATTTTGTAATTTGGAAATATAAATTCTAGCCCGGTTTAAAAACAACGTATGTGCCATTAGCTACCCTATGCTCGTAAGTGTTTTTCCAGAAGAGAGGGAATTTATAGTTCCAAATTGCAAAATGCAGTCCTAATCCTCTCCTGAGGAAGTTAATTTACAAACCTACCTTGTGAAGGTTCACATGGTGTTCTCTGCATGGAATTAAATGGGGAACATGTGTTTTGGTGCCGCTGCTATTCCCTGTATAATATTCCTATTACGACAACTCGACCATACCTGTGCAAGCATAGTTCTGAGGAAACAATAGAAGGAATCGCCCGTAGGGCCTCAATCGGATTGCATTTTGCAATTTGGAACTACAATGTCTCGCTCAGTTTAGAAACGATGTGTGCGCCATTAGTTTCCCTATGCATATGAGTGTTTTTACGGATGGGCTAGAAGGTAGTTCCTAGTTGCAAAATGTAGTCCATTTCATCGTTTCCTGTACAAAGAACCGTAACTCCATTTCAAGGTTGCAATATTTAATTTAATTTTTCAAAGAATGTAACTGTGTACTTCATGTCTCGTTACTTTTTTTATTTTCGCGTGGGCTCAGAAGGATAATCAGCGAAATTTCCCGTTAAAAGAAAAAATAATATTCTCCTGGTAAATATGGAATTTGCGCGAGGAAATTTGGCAGCATTGACGTGTAGTTACGTTCTTTCATGGGGGAAACGACGAATTATGAGAACTATTAAATACCTGCGGGGCGATTATTGAAATTGATAGACAAAGCTATAGACAAAGGAAACAAGAGAGATATGGAGAGATCCTATTGGTGGAAGTGGGCCGTTGCGACGGACAAAGGAGGTAGGTAATCGACTAACTAACGGCAACCCACGAGAAAGCCGACAGTTAGTCTATCATTTTCTTCCTTTGTCGATAGGAGCCACCCATTTCAACCAATAAGATCGCTCCATACTCCCTATGTCTTCTTTGTCTATCGCTTTGTCCATCAATTTCAATAATCAGTCCGCAGAGTATTAGATGTTTTTATTCAAAATTAGCTACACTAGTATTCCTCTCAAATTTCTTCATAGGGTTAGTCGGTTATATCGCTTACTCCTTCAACTTTAGGAGGAACTTCGTCCGGTTCGGTAGGATGTTAAGATTCTTAATGAAACCATCAACCACTGATATTGCAGAGGAATTGTGAGGTTTACGTTGTATCTTTGTGTATTTGCAGAGAAAGGTTGATTATTAAAAAAAGTGGATTCACCGTTCTGATCTGCAACACCATTCTGTAGCCTCTAAATTGGAAGCCTCTAAAACTCCTTTGGACGTATTTTTGCAAAACGAAACTATTATACAGTGCGAATGAATTAAATCAAAAGACACAATGTAGTAAATCTCATAAATACACTGAAAAAAAACTCCGGTCGTGGAAGCCGTACTTACAGGCTATATAAACATACCATCCACGTTCCGGGCGCAGAGGTCGATAGCTCCGGGCGTAGCACCCGAAGCTATCGAAGCTACGACTCCAGCACCCGGAACTTTCGGCCTTTGAGCCCGGAACGGACGGTATGTTCATATAGCCAGTAACTTTTTTTCAGTGTATGTCTTGATTTATTTTATTTGCACATGTATCATAAATCATACTTATCATACTTACCACTTATCATAAATACGACGTAATGTAGAATATCACTTTTGCTCATCGATATCGAATGCCAGGTGTGTGTGAGAATCACCACGAGGAGGCGGAAATCCACAGTGGCCCACGTTCAAAAGACGATTTCAAATTCCGTTGAGAAACGGCCTCAATCCGGTAGACGTTTCGCTGGCAACTGAAAAGGGTGAAAAACTTTTCAATTATTTATTCACAACTTAGGAACACCCAACGTGACATCCATCCGAAACGAATCTGGAATTACGATCGCACGGAGGTCGCCAGATGGCAACGATACAGCCCGATTCTCATTTAATAATCAGATAAACCTGTAATATTTTACGGAAAAGTCTGCAACCGCGGTTTATTTATTATTTACGGTCACTTTACTTTGACTCCAGGCGGGGTCTCCGTGGAAAATTCTCGTCTCACTGATCCAACACGGCTTCATCAACTCGTTTATAATGGACGTTAAATTATTTTTCTCACTCTCCTGAAGGTAGCGACTAAAAAGTAACTCTGCCGATGATTTCTCCTAAAAAGTATAGTCAAGGAAAAACAAATTTTAAATGTTTTCCTGTTTTTCTGTTTTTCACCCTAACTCATCTCAATAAAAGAAAAGTAATGACGGATTGCGAACATACTCTCATTAAAACTAATGAATTCTCGATTCGATGTGAGGGCGAACGCATATGGCCATCAAATGTGACACATTTGACTCGATGAATTTTCTTGGAAACTTCTGAATATTTTTCTTCAAATTTTCAGAGAGTTTTTATCGCAGCTCAATAGAACGTATCTGACAATGTGAAGGAATATTATTCACGACTTTCCTAAAAAATGAACATAATATACAGGAATCATACACTTATGATATACGTGCTATGTAGCTCCTTTCAATTGATCTGCACATAGTTTATTGTAGCGTAAAAAACTACAAAAACCCTCAAAAACATTTTTCGGGCAAAAATATCCGGTCGAGGAAATTGACGTGTCACTTCCTTTTAATCAAGTATGAGATAGGCAAAAACCTTTGATGAATTCCCAAGGTCCACTAAGACTAATAATCATCAAAAAGTTCCAAAAACTTACTCGAAAGGAAAAAAATAAAATGAAAAATAAATCCCTTGCCAAAAATAAATAAAAAACCGATTTTGATGATAAATCCCTCGAATGAACTCGAATGTATCGGTAGCAAGTAAAATGTGATCGACTGATTGCATTGCTCTTTCTAGTCTTGAATCTGGATTTTCCGCCCAAAACAAATCGTCCGTAGAAATTCAACTTCAACTACAATGCCCGTTTGTCTTCTTTGTCTATCAATTGGAACTGTGTGCATTATGACGTGAGCCCTGTTATGTACGTATTCTCATGAAATTCATGGCTCTTGTCTTAATGTACATAGTTTCGTTTGGCAGAAGTACGTTCAATTTCAATTATCATCCCGCTAGAAATACCCCTGCCGTGCCCTGTTTTTGGTCACCTTATGGCGGTCGGCATGTTACAAGCAGTGAGAAACTGTAGGAGTGAATGACCTCTCTATACATGAGTGTGGAACTTGGTCAGTATGTCATTGTTTTAACAATGCGAAATTCCCGCGATCAACAGCGATCGTCTTCAAGGGTCAATGACCCACCAGTGTGGAACTTGGTCAGTGTGCCATTGTGTCAGCATCAACACCAATCACTTTGAAGGGTCAATGACCTATGACCTACCAATGTATACATTTGTAACTCGGTCAGGGAGGCGTTTGGCTGGTGGTACAACCACTTCAGGGTTGCCAAGTTGGGTGATAAAATTGTAAAATTTAAATTGGGAATGTGCTGCTTTTTCAGCAGTATCTACCAACTATGAGCCACTTTCATCGGAACGAAACTGATAGCGAATGATCTTATTCGGTTTTATTTGGAAGTGAGTCACTGTGTCACGAGGTGAATCCCTACTTTTAAGAGTGAATGACCTCATCGTAGTTTGTATACTATTACCCAAGTAGCATTTTTCAACGTAAAAATTGATATAATGTATCAATTTATAGGTATAAAGTTGTAAAAAATATTGCAATAATATAGCTATAAAGTAGCAATTCTCAGTCAACATTTGGACGATTTTTCCCGATTTCGTCAGGTCAGATCGATAAAAAAAATCTATACTTAATAGCAATGTCATTGCTATTTGTGGCGGTGCCAAATGGTTTGAGGAAAATTGAGGAATTTATCAGTCTACCCTAATTTTTACAACGTTGCAGAATCCATTCGAAAATCCGATCTTGCCGGAATTGACAGGAAATTCATGATTCAATCATCCAGCACCCTTTAAATTATTCTGTCCGAGGCGGGATTAGAACGCGCAACCTTCGGATTACTGCCGTGCGCCGCCTTTACCGTTTGAGCTAGCCAAGCTACCTGTCGGGTGCCTCACTTTTCACACATTATAATAGCTCCGACATGAAACGAAACCCTTACCGGCGCATTTGCATGAAATAAAAAATTCAAAGAATTAAAAGTAACAAAAACAGAAACGAAATAAAAGGAGGAAAGAAAGGCATGAAAGAAGTAAAATTAAATTTCCCAGAACTTGGTTAAAAGCATAGACGATATTTATTTTGATTGACTGGAAATTCAAACCTTTTAAAAAAGCATTGAAATTTTTAAAGTTTCAGATTTATCGAGTTTGAGCTATTTCGAGAAGACTAAATTGAGGAAAAATGGTTGTTTCATCAAATTGTTGCGATACATTCCTGCATTCATGCTATAGATTTGAAAACAAGTTACGGAAAGGAACACGCGGGAGTTTTTCATCATACTTAATAGCAAGATTATTGCGATAATTTTTGCGCCTTGCAATTAGCAGATTGGCAACAGGTGACACAACCAATAATCGGAATTTATTGCTACATCATAGCAACAATATAGCAATAATTTCCGCGCCTTCAAATGAGGGAGTAGGCAATACGCATGGCAAATATAATATAGCAACATTCCTACGATTTTATGTCCATCTATAGGTATCCTTGCTACTTGGGTAAAGGCCTGAAGTGGTTGTACCACCAGCCAAACGCCTCCCTGACCGAGTTACAAATGTATACATTGGTAGGTTAAGGTCATTGACCCTTCAAAGTGATTGGTGTTGATGCTGACATAATGGCACACTGACCAAGTTCCACACTGGTGGGTCATTGACCCTTGAAGACGATCGCTGTTGATCGCGGGAATTTCGCATTGTTAAAACAATGACATACTGACCAAGTTCCACACTCATGTATAGAGAGGTCATTCACTCCTACAGTTTCTCACTGCTTGTAACATGCCGACCGCCATAAGGTGACCAAAAACAGGGCACGGCAGGGGTATTTCTAGCGGGATGATAATTGAAATTGAACGTACTTCTGCCAAACGAAACTATGTACATTAAGACAAGAGCCATGAATTTCATGAGAATACGTACATAACAGGGCTCACGTCATAATGCACACAGTTCCAATTGATAGACAAAGAAGACAAACGGGCATTGTAGTTGAAGTTGAATTTCTACGGACGATTTGTTTTGGGCGGAAAATCCAGATTCAAGACTAGAAAGAGCAATGCAATCAGTCGATCACATTTTACTTGCTACCGATACATTCGAGTTCATTCGAGGGATTTATCTCAAAATCGGTTTTTTATTTATTTTTGGCAAGGGATTTATTCTCTTCCACTTTTCCACTTTGTAGTCCTAATTGAGATGCGTCCGTAGACACCAAGATCGTAGGAATCCGTGCCGTCGTTTGGGCTGCAGTCGAATGGCAATCGAATCAATTTTCAGATTAAGGGAGTTGCCTGTGACTAAGAGTGTCGGCCACCCGTTTGTTATCGGGACTTTAGTAGGACGTCATTTTCCTCGACCGGGGGTGGCTACCGCCACTCTTGATATACGTTTATGAGAGGGAACACGTTATGCATGGAAAATTACAAACAGGGGTAAAATCTGCATAGCTCAACCATCGTTAGCCATTGTGGTCTCCGTCACGGGACTGAAAGTACTGTGCACAAAATCGGCAGCCTCATTGTGCCATTTTTTGAATTTAACGTGATAGCACTTGATTTAATTGGAAGAACCGCGCTGGAGTTCAATCGTAAAATTAATTTTTTTCTGGTAAACTTGTCAATGCTGGCATCCTGGAAAGAAAGAAACGGCATTTTTGATTAAAAATAAGATGATGTTGCTTTAAGAACTGCAGAAAGACGCGGGAAAGAGTTAGATCCCGCTGATAAGAGCCCGGCCTCCATTATCGTGCTAGAGTAGGAGCTTTTCCTGCTTTTGGGAACAAGAACAAGAAAAGAACTGGGAAAGAATTGAGAGAGGTTAATTAAAACGGCGAGTGAATTGGAATTGATGAGGCAGGGCCAGCATCCAGCTAAATACTTACGTGAGTAGCAGTGCAAGACATTGCCAGATTGTAGGAACTAATAAGAACTAGGGCACCGACCAAGTCTGAATCCTTGTAAAATGTACTCCCTGCTCATGCTCTTCAAAAATACAACTCGACTCCCGTCTGTCTATTTCAGTTCGCTATATTAACCTTCCACCAGACCAACCAATAGCATCTTCCCATAACCGGCTTTAGCCTGCGGTCGAGTGTAGTAGTGCGATCTCTGGAGAAGAGGCCTCTGCCTCTTCTCTTCACCCCTCTTCCATGTATACATATGGCGGGTTACATTCTCTTGCCTGTTATGGCTCTATTTTTACTATTCATTATGTTTTCTCAATTGAATACGCGATTCAGCTACATACATTTGGCTAATACGGTCCATTATGCTTAGATCTTTGATTATGTAATTCCCTGCGTAAACCTACTTTCTCAAGGGTAAAAACACTTTTATAAGGTTATCCCCATGAGACTCCATGCATTTTCGGGAAGACAGGACACAACCAAAAAGCAATGCAGTAAGTTGGAATTTTTCAGCCAACGTGCGTTAAAAATCCGCATAAAGCTGAAAATCTCAATACAGAGGGAAGAAGCTCATATGAGCACAATTTTTCCTTAAAAAGATATGCTGTTCGGTGCAACACTAGGAACGACCATTCAGGAAGGAAACTGTAGACTGCGCAGTTTTTTTTTTTTTTTTTTTTTTTTTTTTCTGTTGTTTAATGGCTTTGTGACTAAGCACCTGCAGCCAACTTTAGACTAGTGTGTTTCGTGTAGGACTGCGCAGTTTGTGTAAGAGGCAATGGTCTGGCATGGGAACATGGTATTGGACCAACGAATCTTCACCAAACACGGGAAAAATGGTCCCGCTGATTTAACGATTAAAGTGTTAAAAAAAAAAAAAACGTGTCCGACTTGTTTCATTATAGATTTTACAATAAAAAAATGCTAAAACCACGGAAAAATTAGTGGTCAACTCGGGTGCTTTAATTAGCATTTTTTTATTGTAATATCTGCATTGAAACATGTCTGACACTTTTTTAACAATTTAATTTGCTAAATCAGCACGAACATTTTTTTCCGTGAAGAATAAGAATTTTTCGCCATTTGGCAAATTCGTGGAGGCTCGTTAGCTTATTGACATGCCCGCCTCATTGAGAACGACAAAGAGCACGACACACAGTGGATCGAATCAATCATAGGGGTCGGACATGACATTTTTTACTAAAACTGAACATTTCGATGTTTATTTCGTCCTATTTCAAATATTAAGGGGTGCTTCGAGCAGAAAATTTCACGAGGAAACTAACGAAACCACTTTCGGAACCTCAAAATATTGTATAAACGGAGTTATGAGCGTTTAAAGTTTCCGACTTTTATCCGAGCTCTCTAATTGATTGGATCCACTGTGCGACAGGTATCCGTCGGCCGACAGGAAAAATAATAAATTTAGTCCGTTTTAATTGGGCGGCGCTGAAAAGGCAGCCGGGAAATCGAATTACCGCGAATCGTGGATCGGAGCGATTGAATTTTAGCCGATCATTGTGCCAACCGGGGGCAATTAGTCCGAACTCCCCGCCACGCTCATCCCGTCGCACAGTCGAGCGAGTCGATGGAGAGATCGGACATGACGTGAAAATCCTTCAAAACTTCATGCCTTCGTCAATACGAAACGTAGAAGTTCAAAAGTAGCTTCGCTAGTTTTCTCGTAAAAAGTTCTTTCCGAGACGCCCCTTAAATTTCATTTTACGACGGTATAAAAGGATAAATTATGCAGTTTTAGTAAAAAATATTATGTCCGACCTCTCCGAATAACACGATCCACTGTACGGCCTCTCCCGATCGCAGAATTGCAGTGTATGAACGCCGAGCGACTACACCACCTGGACGTGAGGATTTCTTTGTTCCAGTTTTTTCAGGCCGTAATTCTTCCGTTTTTGAGCCGGTGTAATTGATAAGTCGCTGTCTGAAAAAAAAATGACGGTTAAATTAATAATTTTCACGATGTTTACCTGTCTTTTTCCATGCAAGGCAAGTAACTGCATTTCAAGGTTGCGAAATTTTCCGTCGTAAATCGTATTTTTATTAGAGACCTTCCCGACATCAGTAACCAAACTTATCAGCAATTTTACTTCTGATCACGCGCACGCAAAAATCGGAGAGATTTTTGGGACAAATTGCACTGTCATATTTTAGACAGAAATTGAAGTGGATCAAGTTTGCAACCTTGTTTACAACTAAGCTCTCTTGTTTGAGAGACAACGTCGATATTTGAGGCGATTTAGAGGTGATTTTTGGAAATTTTATCATCATTACCCCCCCCCCTTCCCAAGAACACCTCAGCATATTAGTCGACAAACAGTAAAAAACCACTTATCTTCACTGCAACGCCTAAAAATTTCCGTACACACTTTTGTTTCTAAGAGAATATCACGTCATCATTTCGACTTGAAACTTTCTTCCAATTTCCACAAATTAAACAATTCACAGTCAACATGTATTTTAAAGCGGTTATTATGATTTGTTTTGCCTCTAAGAATAAAGTAGGTAACTGTGGAAATTTTCAAATTTTGTAATTGATTTATTTGGATTTAGATTTTAGTCCTCAAAGTGCCGAATCTCGGTAGCTGCTCATTTGGCTGACATGAGATATCTCTGAAAGCACTAAGAAAGTTAAAGCGCCTTCAGTTTTACCGACGTGAAACCGGGACAATCATGGAGTACGTATAGTTGTATCCAAGAGTTACAAATAGTAAGATCGCATTTTCTACTTTTATGCAGGTCTAAATTTTGCTAATCATTGAGATCAAGTCCATACTTATTTATTTTAAAGAGAGAAATCGTCGATACCCGGATAATAAATTATAATTTGGTGATAAGAACTTAAATAGCTCAATTTGAAAGAACAGCAAGAATCAAATATTTGATTGAATGCTGCCTTTACTTCCGGAAATACAAATTAATTTAAATATCTCTATGATGAAAACTATATGGCATGCAACCGGTGATAATGATACCAATAAATCATGGAACAAAAAATTTAAACCAACACCAACACACCCTGAAAGGAACTATAACATTTTTTGGCCTGTCAGGATTCTACCTTCAATCTTAGAAAAATCAGGGACGAACTGAATCATGTACAGGCGCAACAAAATGGGTCTACTGCTCCGGATGGAGTAAAAACGTCTTCACAAAGTCTTGCAAACTTATTTTTCCTTTTTTTTACAGCTAAAGCACAAAGGATAATAATATCTTGTAAATAATGAAATCAATTTTAACCTACGTTCACTCTTACACTCTTGTTTCTCTCGAGTCTCACCCCTTTCCTTGGCACATTGCTCTTAAAATGAAATGTTCTGTTTCACATTAAACCGTACGTTTTACAAAGTTTCCGGGAGCGAGATCCATATAGAATCCAATTCTTAACAGAAATGAAGGTCGCAGTCCCTCCTGCACAAGCTAAAATTGTTACTCCGTCTATTACTATATTGTCCCCTTTTCACCGATAAAGACCTCAACTTACTCAAGAGGTATTGTTCTCAGAGAATTCGATGAAAACGGAACACGAATTTTTATTTGTAAGCATTTCTGTCAAGTTGTAAACTCGATCGTTACTTTTTATTGCCACTCCAGTTCATTTTAAGTTTTTTCTCAAAGCGCCCATATTAAAAAAAAAAATCCCTGCGTATGAAGCTCATGTCTCCAGGGTTTTTGAAGTGGACAATAACGTTGAAGCTATGGGTGAGCATTGGAATTAATGAAACGATACCTGGTTTTTCCCCTTCATTCCTCCCCCTCCCCTCATTCTACTTTTGCTCGAAGTTGAATTCCCGCGACCGGTACTAGCATGACCGAATGCAACTCGTGCTTTCTACATATTATGAACTCTTTGATTAAATTGCTTCGGGTTCCTGTTAAAAAAGGGTTTTACGTTATTCTGGGGGCTCCAGGAATTTCTTAGAATCCTATTACGTGAAACAAGAATGCTTCGACCCAGCGCACTTGACGTTGGGATTTGCGGAGACCCCGTGCGCTTTTGAAATAGTATGATATGCTGAATGTTTTTTCCACAAACGAACTCAATTCAGGGGTATCGCGTCGTGAAAGCGAAAGGAGCTTTCATTAATTATTAAAGTATTTCTGACGAAGGCGCCCGGACTTAAGCCTAATCCGCGGACTTTGAGTGCAAACGCTACCATTGTCACCAAATCGCATCGAATTTAATTTATTCCTGAAATAACGATGATTCTTGATAACGATGTTATCAAGCTACTGATGCTAATTTGACCGAGCTTAGCCGAATAAAAGCAAATCTTAATCAAGTCAGGACCTAGGAAAAATTTTAGTAGTTCTATTACTCTGTAAGAGTTTTACGAATTATGTTGAGCCCGTTTTGTCACGATTAAAACATATCTAATCGATTCTGAATTTTTGAGTTTTCCCGATTTGTTCCTCGGTTTCTTTTTACTCAGTATCAACATACGCCTAATTTTTTTTTGCAATTCAACACAATTCATTCGACGGAAGATTTTGGTCTCAATGGCCAATTTGACCTTCGTCGATTTTGCTTTTTTTGTGCAGGCGTATGGAGAGAAAAAAAACATCGATTAATAAAGTGATAAATTTAGAGGCGCTTCTTGGCTGAAATGAATCAGTCGTTTTCAGAAAGGAACAGGTCAATTTCTTGATGAGTCTTAATTGGACGTATATCTACCAAACGGAACTATGTGCATTGAGACATGAGCCCTGAGACGCATAAGATCACATGCTTAACAGGGCTCACGACATAATGCACATAGTTCCGTTTGACAGAAATACGTCCAATTAGCAAGTCCTTTTATGCAACTCAAAGCTCATGCGAAAAAGGACTTGTTCCGTTTTGAAAACAATCGATTCAAATGATTGTGCTGTAGTTAGGAGAACCATATGTTTTGGTCAACAAATCCGTTCTCCAGTTCGGGTAACCGAGTTTATACAAAGCGAATATATAGTTCAACAAACCGAAAATTCAGGTTCATATGGATCGTGTCCACATCATCTAAAGTTTTTCGAATCGGTTCCGTCAACTAGAGAGGTCGGTCCGCGCGACCTATGCATGCATTTATTCTTTGTTATTGGTATAATGGTGCACCCTCCAGGAAGATACACGGAAACATATTGCTTTCATCTGAACCGTAGGAACAGTCAAAATATGCCGAACTTTCCACGGAGGTAGGAATCGTCGTATACATGGATTGCATTTTTCAAAATGGAACCAAGCATAGAGAAAAAAAAGGAGGTGTTTGCATCTTGAGGATTTGTACCCACCTACGTCATCAATGTAAACAAGACGCTCGTTGAGGTTAATGTTGACGCTGTAAAAACGGACCATAATGTCCGATTTTTTTACTTAAATCAACTCTTTATTTAATTTCAAGCACTTTTTATAGAATGACTTTTTCCCTTAAATTACACCATTTCCAAGAAAATCGACAGGATAAAAACGTCGCTGTACCCAATGACGTCATCAAAGCTATAGATACTCTATGAAAAATTCCAAGATGCCCGAAATGCAAACACCTCCTTTTTTTTCTCTATGGGAACCAAGAGCATTCCAATGTTGCTGGGATTGTGCAACAAACATGCTTTGCAATAAAATTACTAAAATAACGAAACAAATCAGATTTACAAAGGTGATTTTCGTCTTGAATTCATAGTTTATTGAGAGTGAAGACAAAACTTGTATCTATGATCGGTTTATATTTGCAGGGCGAAGAAAGTTGCACAATCTTAACGACGCTGGAATGCTCCTGGCTCCTTTTTGCAAAATGCAATCAAAATAGTATTAAATCGTCTTGATCACGGTTGGACCAAAACCACCACCGGCTAAAACCCGACAAGATCCACGATACTAGAGTTGAAAATCGGAAGAAGCAAGTATCAAAATCTCGTCGCAGCGAGCTGATCAGTTGAAAAGAGGACGTAGAAAGTATGGAGCGATCCTATTGGTTGAATTGGGTGGCTTCTGTAAGCCAAGAGCAAAAATCTCGGACTAGTTATCGGGTCTCCCGTGGGTTGTCACTAGTTTTGTCTGATACCTACCTCCTTTGTCCATTGCAACCACCCGCCTCCACCAATAGGATCCCTCCATATCCCTTTTGTCCTCTTTGTCTATCGCTTTGTCTACCAATTTCAACAATCAGCCGCAGTTCCAAGTGAGCTCCACGGTTTTTCCCGCCTTTCATCTTCCTCCGCGTCGAAAAATCCGGGATTCTCTATCTTGGCGCGAGGTGCATAACGTGGCGTATTTGTGCACGATCTTACGGCGGCGCCCGGTAGGACTAGGAGGAGCGGCGGTCATCAGTCAGGAGAAATTAAGTCGAGGGTATTAACGAGTTTATTCGGGCGAGTCTGCGAATGGGTGATAAGCTCGGCGCCGCTTAATATAATGCGTCCCGCCCGCGGTCGGTCATCTCGGACGCGATAAATATTTGCTCGGAAGGCGGAGCCCGGAGCCCGGCAAAATTAAAACCCACCTCCCCGCCCGGTGTCCCTGCATACGCCAAAACATGTCACAAACGCCGCTGACTCAGGTGTCACTCTATCGTCGTTGTAGAGAGAGAGTAGAGAGTGATCGCCTTTTAACTATCGCGGAAATTTCGCGATTTACATCGTCACCTTTCGGCTGAACTAGCGTAAGCGCCATGCGGCGTTTCAAAATTTTCGCCGCCATTTTATTTTTCAAAGAAGCTGCTTGAAAATTTCAACGAATTTCCTTTGTGCTGCTGATAAAATTTAGTGAATGTTCGAAACAATTTCAACCGACGATTTTTTTGTGAAAGAATAAAACGGCGGCGGAAATTTTTGAAAAGTCGCATGGCGCTCATGATACTTTGACTGGATGTTCACGATATTAAGAGATGCCTCCTGGCGTTCAAACTGAAGGTTTCAAACAAGTCCATGGATTAGAGGTCGTTTAAGTAATACGCGAGCCTCTCTGAGGGTTGAGGGTGGCTTACGGCGACTTAACAAGAGGTGAAGAGGGGTCAGGTCTAGAATTACAGAAGCCTTCAGTTTTAAAAACCTATCATTTTTTGACATATACATACTTTTTCAGCAACTTTGCTGGTTTTCTGAGGTATTTTTTTTTTTTTTTTTTTTTTTTTTTTTTGTGAAAAATTGGAGAGAGGGGTCAATCCAGGCTTAAGTAATGCAAGAGGTTGGCTTACAAGTTGGTGATAGGGGGAGGGTATGAGTTTTAAAATGGTGTGCGTAATTTCGGCTCGCGTATGAGTTTTAAAATGGTGTGCGTAATTTCGGCTCGCGTATGAGTTTTAAAATGGTGTGCGTAATTTCGGCTCGCGTACATGTGAGCCAAACTTATAATGCTGGTAAATTAAAATTTTTTGGAAAATTTTGGAATCTATGTGTTCAATTTGACCTTGTTTGATCTAAATTTGGTAAAACGGTCGGATTCTATGGTTAAAGATGGCAAAAATGCTGTGAGTGTAGCATTTTTTCCACTGTAATATTGTGTATTGTAAGAGAGACGGTTGTTTTTTCTCCCTTTCTTTCATACTTTTTTAAGGGATGAGTGAAATCACCTCTGCAGAATTGCGGAAACAGAGGTTAAATCAAATTTTTAAAAAAATAAGTCGCATAAAATAAATAAAAATGAAAAATGGCGACCTAATTTACAAAATATTGCCCTGAAGAGAACTAAAAACTTTTTGTGTGACTCCTACTCGACTCATTCTGACTTAATTTTAAGTTTCTGATGTGGATGGTTCACGAGAGCTGAAAAAATAGTAGTGCAACATAGCTCTCTTGAGACCAAGTTCGGTTTCCCTTCTCCCCCTCTCCTACCAACATTTTTTTAATCAAGGCTCGAACAGGAAGACTTCGCTCACTCTGCGGCAGTAAAAAGACAATACATCATTAATATTTACCTTGGAAAATCTTTCATCTGTGACTGTCTGGTTGAGGTCTCCAACTCTCCCTTTCTCCCTTTATTTTCCCAAACTCGCATAGAGACATCCCTCCTCTTCATTGGGGAATAATACCACCCACTCTTCACCTCTCTTGATGAAACTCAGACGATCATTTTGAATGAATATAACTGACTCTATCACAAGGACCTCAAAGTCTTAGAAAATATTTTCCGGAAGATGCAAGTGTCCACTGGGGGACCGCGTAAGCATTACGTAAGCTACTTTAGGGGGTCTGATATTGCTTTATGGAATTTTACGAGAGAAAAGGGCAAGCCATGTATATCTTATATGGAAGGCTTCTATTTGTAAAAAGAATATACATTTTTCTTAGGTATTTTTCAGTCTTTTGCGTAGTTTTTTACCAACGTTTCCTCGCCGAATTGATGTAATAAAAAGAGAGGATGAGAGGTTTTCTTATGACTGTCTGACAAGGTGGACGGGAGGTTAATAAGACGGCTGAAATTCCCTATGAAATATTGAACAGCCCTTAGGGTGGGTAAGAAATTAAGCTCGAAAACACATTTTCCTCATCAAAATATTGTCCAGGGCATGGTGAACACATCCAAGGTATCTACTGGTCCGGAAGGTCCGGAAATGGTACAGATTTTTTTTTGGGCAGTCCGGAGGCACTGTTAAAGTATACGGAAATTCCTTATAAAGGTTCGGAATTTTTTGCTTCTTACCACAGATATTTTTTTAAAACAGCTTGGAAAATATGCAATCCGTTGCGCAATGATTTTTAGTGCAGTATTTTCCCGCTAGATTGAGATGGTAGAGCCAGGTGATCCTTAGGTCATCAATGAGCTACGAATTTCTAGGCTACGTCATTTTTCTCCGGATGTGCGCTGGAATTTTGTCAAGTTTCGAATTTCGTCGCATAGACGTACCAAAACTGTACTGGATTTTCTGCTTGTGGGTACTGAAAAAGTACTGTAAGAATACTTACTATTTTCCAGCCAGTTTTAGTAGACACCCGAGTAATGCGACACTAGGATCCCGATATAGAAAGTTGGCAGTTTCGAAAACGCCTTCAATCGTGGCGTGATACCTCACGCGTCCCGGAAAGTTCGAATAGTTGTATCGTTGCGCCTTTGCAATGCTATGGAAGATTAATATTAAAGCAGCCTCCACGCCTTGTCTGTTTTCCTTTGCCGCCATTGCAGTTTTGACCGCATTCTTTAAAAGTGCTCAAGATGGAATTGTATGTAGCGAATGGATAAATTTTACAGAAAAATTAAAAATAAACAAGCGGTAAGAAGTATAACTCAGCAATAGGAACTCAAAGCAACGATCAACTTGAAGGTGTCGAAAAAGTACTAAATTTTTTCTGTTTATGAGATACTAAATTGTATTGGAAATATACTGAAAAAGGACCTTAAAAATACCTAATTTTTGCCAGTCAGTTTTAGTAAACATCCTGACATCCGAAATTATCTAAAATCAATGTCAAGCCTTTAATATAAGGAATCAGAGTCTTTTGTGTTGAGCAATTCCCACTTCCTGCCTGCCAAAAATCCAAAATGCACCTGTATCAAATTGGTCCCTGAACGTATCTTAGTGTCCTTTTATTGTTTTATCACGCTGAAATTTTCTTGTCAAATAAATTACAAATATACCGTGCATCAGAGTAAAAGGTGAATGTTTAAAAACCTGAGACGTTTCCATTTAAGTGCTGAACTATTTACAATATCCTTTAATTTGTTACGATTTAATGACCAACTGGCAAATGTGATTCGAAATTAGTAAAACTTAAATCAAAATTCAGTAAGTTGGATATGACTTAGACAAAAATCGATCAATTTATGAAGTTGGTTAAGAACTGAATAGAAATAGGTCAGAAGCAAAATAATTACTAACAAAAAATTAACTAAGAGAATACTTTGACGTACCCTCAGTTTCTCAATATTTTTTATTTTTTTATGTTAATCCCTGTTGAGAATTCTGTTGTTTTTATAATTACAACTTTTCGGTTTATAACTATCATATTTGCTAGTAAATTTTGTATATCTAATCATTTATTGAAAACCCTCATATGGAAGGTAATTACTCCATTTTGCTTCTCATAAAATGTTACGCAAGGTCTCGGGCGGAAACATAATATCAGTCGAAAAAAGTAACTCAGTGGAAGTATAATTAAAGTAACATTTTCTTAATTTAAGTACGTAAGTATTAATTAAATACATCGTACAAATGAAACGCAACTTTCCGCCTACGTCTGTGTAATTTATATTCCATGATCGGGATTTGAACTTGAATCCTTAAAATATAAGGGACGAGAGATCTGCGTTCCTGAAACATGATTATTACATCCCGAAAGCAGACTTTTTCCCATTCGAAACCCCTCATCCGTGCCGAATTCTTGCCTCCGAGTCTCTCGATAGTTTGTCTCGGTCGTTCTTCCCTTCCTCTCACCTCACCTCTCCGTACCTCCGTTTGTCTTTTGATTAGCTTTCTCCTATTCATCCCAGCTCGGCCGAAAAAAATCTCGAGTAATCCTGCTTTCCAGGCAAATGAGAGCAAATTCACTCTAACTTTTTAATTAAGTAGTCTTTTAACTTGAGAGTCAACTCCGTTGACGACCTCGAAACATTCTTCTCGATGCCAACGATGCCAATGCCTCCGTGCTAAGGAAGAACGCCGTATGAACATTCGAGAGTTGCCAAATTTCCTTCAATAAAATGTTCATTTTTTAGGAAAGTAACGATTATTTTCCTGTGAAATTTTCAGGAGTTATCGATGGAATGCCGCACAAACTTTTCTAAAAAGATTGGAAGATAAATATTCATAACCAGGAATTTCGTGTTTTACCATAGGCAATTTGGCAACTCCTAAAGGTTTATACAGCACTCTTCCTTAGTAGGGTAGAATAGTGATCTGCGTCGCAAAAATTTTGATTGCACTTGCGCTTTTCAGTGAAAAATTGCAACGAGTTTTTGTCAAACGGCTATCCTGCCTTCCCAAGGAAAAATCTCGCCAGAACATGTTTTGCCAAACTCCCTGCAATCCGAATTTTTAGGATCAACTTGTCAACATATTTCTCTGAATTTTTCTCAAAATTCCATTCGTTTTGTAATTCAGCCTCTCTAAAAACAACATAGAAAAACTTTGTAATGACTATTTTCAAAATGGACCACTAGACAAGGTACGAATTTAAGCGATCTGATACATGTTTCTTGACTAAAATTTCACGTAAAACACGATTTACACAACGAAAATTACTGAAACCAACTCCCAACGAAGATATTAAAGTTTTTATTTCATATTGGTTACGGGGAATTTGAACTGCCAGCTCACAAGAAACTCAAAGCTCTACGTGAGTCAAATCGCGCACTACAACGGTTTCAGCAAGCTTCTCAATCGAGCAATGTTAATTTCCCACCATGTGTTGTTCAAACTATTAGCAATTTGCTATAGCTGAGCCAAAGCGTCAAGATTGAGGTTGCCAGATTTTTAGATCGCAGAGACTGTCATGATAACGTTTAGCTCGGGATGTAAATCACGTAGAGCATTGAGTTTTCGTGAGCGGGTGGTTTGAATTCACGCATCAAGAATCATTATTTATCTTCATAAGGAGTTAATTGCGGTAATTTTTGTCGCTCGCATCGTGTTCTACGTGAAATTTTAGTCACGAAACATGTATCAGAATGCTAAAATTCGTACCTTGTCTAGTGGTCCATTATATATTTTATCTATATAAATGTGGCAACTTTCGATTATTCATACAACTTTTCTCTTTTGTATGGAAGAACTATACCGCGGAGTCTAATGCGTCCTGGAATATCTGCCTTGAGTAAAACTTAGATTCTAAAGCACTGACACTGTGTTATCCACATTTCTAATCATTTTTATGATGAAGGAAAAGAAAAAAAAAATTTAAACAAATTTTAAAAAAAGGAATTAAAAAAATGTAAAAAAAATAAAATTGGCCATGACTGTTTATGGGGAAAGGCGCCCCAATGACAATAAATCTCAAATTCAGCTAATATATGTGTACAAAGGGAAAGATGGGGTGTGCTCGTGGTGAGCTGGATAAGAAACAATGTAAAACTGGATATAGTTCATTTTGAGGAAATGGAGAAGCGGAATTTAACAATTAATCAAAAGGAACCGAGCGCTAACTCGTGAGCCGTGGACATGCGACGAGAGCCTTGCGGACAGGGCTCATAAGTTAAAGCGCCCCAAAGACGAGCGACGAGCTCGTCGCGTCGGGCCCGGTCGTCATCGCTGACGTCACTGGCACATGAAAATCCCCATTCATTCTTATGGCCCTCAACTAACGAGCACACCCCATCTCTCCACTTGCATGTAGTTCCATTCAGCATTAATACGTCCATATGTACATGAAAAACCACCAGAACAGCGCACACTGGTCCGAGGCAATAGTAGAGTTCGGACAAAATCACGAAACTTTGAAAGCTTATATTTTCGAAAATATAAAACTATTAAGTTTTAGAGTGGTTCCATTGGTTTTTTCGTGGAATTTCCTTTCAGAAACACCCTGTGTCATAGAATTCGTTACGAAATAAACATACAAATTTGAAATTTTAGCCGAAAACGCCATGTTCGACCGCCTCTAAGAGGCCGTTCCACTGAACGGCTTGAATAGGATTCGGCACAAGCCCCGAGGCTGAAAATCCAGGCCGGAAAAGGGGGACGATTCGGCAGCGTCGCGGAGGGAGGCTCACCGCGGGGAGGGGGCTTTGATTTATCTAGTCGGCGTCTTTTGCACGTTGCAATGATGCCCTTAACTCCAAACTCGAAACGACCCTCATTCATTTTTGCTCGTGCAAATGTTTCGAACAAATAATAACAATAAAAAACCCAACTCACTGCCTCCGCGCTTCGTCCTTCCTGTCCCCTGTCCCAACCTGGGCCGTGCGCCGCGAAAAAGACCTAACTCCCCGGCGTCACTCCTGCACTTACGTTGTTTTCTCCTCGGTGCCCCGGTTTCGTTTTCAATTCTGTAAAGTGTACGTTTATCCTCTCAACCTATCTTCCCGCCTTTGGCCCCGGCAGCTCGTTCTTTATCGTCCGGTCGAGGCCCTCCCGTTGCTCTACTGAAGTAACCGCGTATCTGAATTTCTATTTGAGCCCTGTTCTCCATATAACTCAATGCTTTCCGCGGCTCATGCGGAATTGGAGATGTGCCCTTACGTCAGAGATAGAAGGACTTGTCGCGAGTGGGTCCCCCTGTTTTTTATCCCAATCAAAAGTCCCCTTTATTCCCGGATTGGAGCGTCCCTCCTGAAAATGGGAGCTCGGGTGGAGGATGTAACTGATAGCTGTTACCCGAATGCAATTTGTCTCGCGGTCGGGAGGAGCTGGACGCTTTTCGGTGAATGAAAGTGAGGTCTTTGTGATCGAGCTTTTAAAGGGAAAGCTTTTTTGCCAGTTAAAATGATAATAATAAGGTGGCCTCTGCGCTACACTATCGTGCTCAGGAAAATCGCCGTATGAGCTCTCGTACGTTGTCGAACTTTTCCCTTTGAAATGTGAATTTAAAACCCGAAAACTATCGAATTTTTGAACAATTTTATTCGTAATTCAATCCAGTGTATCTGAAATGGAGAAGTTGCAGGTCTCTGAAATTTGATGAATTTCGTGTTTAAGTGGAAACTACTGAGTGAACTGAATACGAGGATACCTTTGGTTTATAAATTGAGCAATTATTGGAGAAGATATGGCAAAATGATCTAATCTGCTGAAATACATGTGATTAAATGGGAAATGCCGCCAGATGACGTCACTAGGCGGTGCATTTTCTCACTTTTAAATCTATTTTCATACTATTTCTCATGAAAAAAAAATTATAAAAAATACTGTGGAATCAGCTCTTTAAGCACTTACAGATGACGCAATAAAAAATGTGCATGCAAATTCTCCATTGCGAGGGAAAATGTTGAGGATTTTTCTCAATTGTTCAGTTTTTACCGGATGAAAGTTGGAAACCCCTGGTAAAAATTGGCGATACCTAAGAGCTGCGTTACAAAATATCATAGGAATTCTTATAGCCGGCTAAAGAAGGCTACAGAAAATAATATAGCTGGCTGTAGAAAGCGGAGAAAATCATACGGCCGGGCTGTACGAAGCGATAAAAAATTATGCAGCCGGGCTATAGTTCCTATTGCCGGGCTTTGCACTTAATCGCCTGGCTGTTGCTTTTTCGCCATCGATTATAAAAGGCTATAAGAAATTGTGTAGAACTTCGTGTGGTTTGGAAACCATTGAGTTTGATACGGAACCACCTTAATATTTACAAAACACACACTATATTTTCCTTTAATACATATTTTTGTTCATCAATTAAAATGAGAATAATCCTTACAGGATGTGCAAAAAGTTCAAAATCATGAGTTGAATAACGCTGACTTTGCCAGATTAAATATTAGAGCCTAACACAAAGCGGAGCGGCGACGCACTGGCGCCTACAAACCTAACAGGGATACTTCACGCATTACGCAACGCGTGAAGTATCCCTGTTAGGTTTGTAGGCGCCACTGCGCGTTTCGCGCTGGCTGCCCGCCTGCCGCACCGCAGCTTGCCACGGCGCTTGAAGCAACTATTTCACACCAGAGATAAATTCACAAGTTTCCTGGAAAATCCGTATTTTATCGAAGAATTTGCAAACATCTAAGGGCCTTTACGGTGTTTTCCTGAGCATGAAAGTATACCTTCACTTCCGCGTGACCATAGTGAATCGACGGCTAATTTTTGTCACACGCTTTCTAGCTCTGTACTGTCGTGCTAAGGAACAACGCCGTATGAAAATTCGACTGTTGCCAAATGTCCTCTCTGAAAATCTTTATTTTGGAAGAGAGTCGTGAACATTTCTCCTTGAATTTTTCAGACACTTTGGATCAGTTATTATGAGTAAAATTCTCTGAAAAATTGGAAGAGAAATATTCAAAAATGTTCCCAGGAATTCGAGATTTATCGAAGGAAATTGGGTAACATTTGAAGGCTCATCAGTGTAGCATCCGCGTGGGAGAGAAAACTACCGTGATATAGAGCATCGTCCTGCGCACATCCAAACGTTGCAAAATCTCTAATAAAAAATTTATTCTGACAAATGTTTTTAACATTATTTCTTGATACTCTCAGACACGCTTGAATAAATTACGAATAAAATTATCAAAAAATTCGACGAAAAAAGCTCGTAGGTTTTCCAGCAAATTCGCATTTTATCAGGGAGTAATTCGGCAACACTGGAATGCTCATACGTCGTTTTTTCCCGGGCACGGTGGAACAGTGCACTGGAATCGAACTTAATTATCCCGAATTTAGGGGAGCAAATGAATCCCTTCGAACGCTCCCCCGAATCCCGTTCGCGTTGCGAATAAACAAAACACATTTTGCGGAATCGCTAATTAAATTCGGCGCTGCTCTCATCGCTAACTTCGCTGACTATTAAAGCTTGAATTTCTGTGCCTGGGCGCTTGCTGCTGAAACGTGTGGTGAGAATTGCATTTTGAGAATTTCAATGCGGTGGCAAAACGCTGTGTTTCGGGAGGAGGGGGTCCGGAGTTTCGCTCTATGGATGATTGGAAGATTGGATATGTATTGAAGCACTACAGGTATGATGATGTTAACACGGAAGGTTGGGATCCACCCCCGCACGGACTGGAGGGTGTAAAACTGGGACTGACAATGCTGTTCGCCATACACTCCTCTGACTGTAAGGAGGGTATCACACCGCGCAACAATTTTTAGGTCATGTTCTGTCCTACGAACCAAACCAATTTTCGTCGATTCCTCGGTGCTAAAAAGGTCCGAAAATGCCCATATTAACCGCAGGAAAATTGACTGGTGCTCAGGGCTTCGCCATCTTGAATTTTTCAAAATTAAGAAAGGCCACAATCGGATTTTCGCAAATATCTCCTCGATGGTTCATTCTACGAAAAAACATAAAAACTAGTAGAGAGAGCATACAATTGTTACTTTTAATTGAGATCATTATTAACATGTGTTCGGAACAATAGATTGTAGTTTTACCTATGTTAGAGGCTAAGGCGCAAATTTGTCATCTATTTTATTCCCCGGCAAATGGTTACATTTTGAGGGGATACCGCGTTTTGCATGTCTTTATTTTATTTTATTATTTTTTATTTATTTTATTTTAAAATTTTCGACAAAATTTTTCACTGCTATACTTTTAGGTAACTAGGGGGCCTTCTGACTAGTCAGCGGTACAACCCGCAGAGACGCTTTGCGCCTGTTGCGAGATGATCAAGCGTTATGCGTTAAGCGTAAAGTCTTATGATTTAATGTTGTGGAGCAAGATACATATTTTATGAGGCTAAGAATGGTTTTGATTTTTGATACGTATGCTCATCCAGGATTACAAATTTGTGATAAAACCATTCAATTATGCAATCTTTAACAGAATACTGTTAACTACATATTCTACCTTCGTCAAAAATTGGACAAATTATGTAAATTTCAACTTCAGATAGAATATTTTTTCTATCACTTATTTTTTCTACTAACGGCCATTTTTCCCCTCAAATAAGTGATTTCTCAATTGGCCTGCGACAAATATATGCCCGGCTAATAATTTTGGTGCTACGTTTGAATTTTAGTGCCTTGAGAATCTGTGGGATGGTCAAAGAATTGGAAAAAACGTATGAGAACTATGTTAGCTCTGCAAAAACGGTGAGATAAAATGTCTTCTCTCTCCTTGTAAAGGGATCACCGAGGGCGGTTTTCAAAGGAATCATACCATCCGTGGGCACGCTTAAAAAACGAAGAAATACCTCTAAAGTCTGCGAGGAAACTCGGATTTCCAGGCAAACTCGACACCGATGCTTAACTTCTGCTGAGCGTCATCAGAAAATCGTTGGGGGGAGAGAGACATTGACGTATGAAAAACGGATGGCGGTAAAATGCTAAATTCTTCACTTGACGCTATTCCACGATGACATTCTTTCTACCTCATCCGACTTTCAAGCCGCGCATCTTGATTTTATTAAAATGTCGAGTTTATCAATGTCCCACTCCAACGCTTCTCTTTCCTTCCCGCAACCCACATTGCCTCATCGTCCATGCATCCACTGCAATTTCCTTTCGAGACCTCGAGATAGCAATCCAAGTCGTATACTCGGGTGAGGCAGAGGTTGAATGCGCAGGTCAACACTATGATGATTCATGAGCACTTAACTTATTGAGCATAAACTTCGCAAAATTATGCCTGATGAATGTCGTAGAGACCGCGTCCCTGAGTGATCTTTTTTGTTTGCTGCTTATTTGGCTTGAATTCCTCTGAGAGCCGACAGGCATATGTAGATGACAGTAGATGGAGTGGACACAGTCATTCTCCACGCCACTCGAATTTTTAAGGATTTTAGAGCCAAGAAGAACCAGTTTCAGTTCAGTAGACCCACTCGTTATTTCCGCAAAAATGTATCATTACCATCAAAATTCGAATTCGAACCTAGCACCTATTGACCCAGAATCAGACTTGATAACCAATATGTACGATAATTTATGCGACTTGGATTAGGTATACACACACAATAAGCCATAATGGTAGGAATTATAACAATACACCGTTGTTTGGTACATTGAACATTGTAACAAAACTGACAACTGTGTGATTTTCATTCAGTCAAGCAAGAAGGTTCGTAAGATGGAGACTCAGATTGTTCAGTCCACAAAAAAACCGATTTAGAGAAAAGAAAATGGATTTTCAGCTTCCGGTAGCAGACTTTTTCTAATAATAGTACTCTTGAAAACAATAGGTCGAATTAAGCCAAACATTATTTGCATTATCAATGACGTCGTCAGCGTTTGAGATGAATCGCTCCTGAAGCTGGGAACAGCACCAGTAAGCTGTATCTACTTTTTCTTCTTTTTTTTTCGCAATTTTTACCCGAAAGTTTCAATTGAAATTATCAAATCCACCCGTCCGAAAAAAAACATTTCATCATAAAATGTAATTTTCTGTTATGATTTCTGTAATAATTGACGAGTACTGTCTTTTCGTCAAAGACATTGGCCGTGTAGCGTCGCGGCGGTTTTCGTCCATAGATCACTTACACACTCACCTTTTAGACGCGAACTCTACCGCATAAACTCTGCGCCGATTGGCGAGTGAATATGGCGTGAAGAGGGTAGCTGGGAGCCTCACCTGGAGCGCGCGGTCCTCGCTACAATTTCTGGCAAGCGGAATTTATTTGTCGTCTGGCGCGGAACTCGTATCCTGCACGCCCTCGTATTTCTAAGTAATGATACACGATGCTTCAAATCTTCACGCCATCTTCGCTCGTGAGAAACTAGCGAGATCCTTCCCCTTCCCCACCCTCTGACGCTTGCTTCCCTTAACCAAGTTAGCGCACCTGAGCCGTAAATGATATTTTCGCCAGCGAGAGACCACGTCAAATGAGCGTACTGCGCGCCTCGTGTGTATTTCCGGATAGTTCCGCCTTGAGAAATCCTTGCTCCTCTGACCTAAGGGTGTATTTCGATTCCCGCATGATCCCCAGAAAACATGAATTTATGTATAAAACATGGCTCGCGCTGAAATTGAGATACGCCCTTACGTCAGAGGAGCGACGAAATATCACATTCTCTGCGCGCACTCGCTCCTGGAGAGGAAGAAATCTCTCTTTCCCGTTTCGACACCGAAGTAAAGAGAGAAAACTCATAGCAAAATTTTGGTTAATACTGGAAGTAAAAAACAAAATAACCTAAGCCTCTGATATAGTCTCTAGGACTCCTCAGCCTCTCCTTTGTTTTCTGCGCTACCTCAACTGTAAACTGTGCCAAAATCAACACAAAATTTGGGGCTGGCTTGTGTTTTCCTTCCTGCATTAATCAAAGGTAACACCACATGAATATTCCTATCAGTGGGGCTACTCCAGCATAAACTAGCAGAGTCGTTTTTCGACTGAAAATATCAATTGCCGAAGTGCGAAACTACATATCTCTGTTTGCGACGTAGCAGACTTCTTGTCATCCTTTAGTTTTTCTTTGGAAAATTAGTCAGCGTAATTCCTTGAAAACTTCTCTGATTTTTCTTCTCCACAACACTGATCAATATACTGTCTTCTTTTGTTAATTTTGTTTAATATAGGTAGTGAAACATAAACCAGCACAAAGTTTGTATTGATTTTGGTACAGTTTGCGGTGAAATTAGCGCAGAAAACAATAGAGAGACAACGATGGGAAATTGCATTCCTCCGATTGCGACGATGGTATTCATCACTCGTTTTTAAAAAAATTCTTCAAGAAAACTAGCTGACATTTTCTATTGAAGTTATCATCCAAAGGCCAGGGTTATTTTGTGCTTTACTACCCGTATTAACCAAACTTTTGTGTTGAAATTTCTCTCTGTGTAGTAGAATTTTCTGTATTAATGTAAAGCTTCAAAGTTGGCTTTTTTTTCGAAAAAATGAAGTAGCAATGGAAATTTTTAAACATCGCAATAGAGATACGTGCTCTTGCACTTTAAAGGCAGCAAAACTGACGCGATCGTTGTATACAAAGGTTATAAGCGGGTTCAAGAGATAGTTCTTCATGATGGCAAATATACATGGATATTTGGACCGCATTTAACAGACAGGAACCAAGCCGCTTCAGCTTTTGCCAAATTTTACCGGGTAATTTAATTTTTTACGAGAGAACTTTTGTGCGGATTCCTTTAAAATTTTAAAGAATTTGCTTCCTACTATGGAGAAAATTCACTGAAATTTATACAAAAATCCGCACAACCGTTCTCTTGTAAAAAATTAAATGATACGATTAAATTTGGCAATAGCTGATGTGGCTTGGTTCCTTTCTGTTGAACGCGGTCCATTTCTGCTTGAATCAAATCATATTTATTTCTCCTTGATTCTTTTTCAAGATCCTCTTTATAGCCAATGGAAGCTGTGCATTTTTGTCTTTTGACTCGGCGTCCGAAGTTACGAGCCCACAATAACGCGTGGTGAAAAGCGATCGATACGTGGAGTGCTTATTGCTCCACAAACACGTCGTTTGATGAGCACCCCGGTTCTCGGAACCCCCTCTTTCACCGGCGTCACTAACTGTTGCAAATGAAAACTCGATTTCATAACTGCCGATTAAAAAACAAATATAAATCTAAAGAATAAAAAAATGAAACAAACGGCCAGAGGAGGAACTGAAAAATAGGGGAAATTTGCTCACTTGTAACGCCGTGTTTCTCTCGTGCAGAGCTTTAGAGCTTTGCTCGTGCGATATTGATGGTGCCAATCGAATGTGCCAAGTTGTCGCATTCGGTTCCTTTTAACTTTTTGGAGATAACAAAATTCGCTCTTTAAGGGAAAGAGGAACAGTCCGACAACAACTCTGATGCAGAATTCTGATAATTTCCTGGCATTACCTGACAAGTGACACTGCTCTCTCCACCCATCAACTCATTTCATTTTCGCTGAGGTTTATTTTTATTTTTTGTTTGTTTTTTATATTGTATATTGCATTCCCATCTCTGTTTTTTTTCATTTTTGTTTAAAAAATTTTTATTATTAAACCGAGTGGCAATCGAAAAGTCGACTTTCAAACTGATCCATTGTTTTCGGCCGGGGAGGTGCTGCGTTTCTCTTCCATTCGTTTTGTTTTCACATTTAATTTGATTTAATGTAGAATACGATCGACTGTATCCCTGCTTGATTCATGAGACTTGTCACAGTTCTTGCATGGCATAGCTTCATAAGAAAACCCTTATTCTTGTGAATGTAGGACTGTTTTTCAGAACTTCATTTTTTATATTTTTATGAAAAAATATAAACATGAACCCTGTTAAAAATGAACAACCTAAAAGATCATCTTTTATAGTCGGCATAGCCCGAATCTTTCCCTTCGCCCCTTCAATCATCGATGTCTGCTTCAAGCATTACAGTAGGAACAAAATTTTAGAACTCATACACAGTTAAAAGTTGAAAAATCCAAAATCTACAAGTGGGAACCGAAAGTTTTCTTGGGAAATAGGAAATTATGAGAGAAAAAAACGCACACATATGCACATCTAGACCCGAATTTTGCTCGCTAGTTTACGGACGACTGAAAGTTACGGCAAGAGTCTCAACTTTCTTTTTCGATCGCTCATTAATGGTTTGCACTGTTGAGGAACTAAGGATGACTCGAGCCTGCTCTAAAGAAAAGAAAAGAAAAAACCTAGGGGAGCGAGAAAGTAAAAATTCAACTTACCTACGTACGGTTTGAGACTAGAGTTTTTCCTGACGTAAAGTCGAATTTAGAGGTTTACTTTCGCAACTTGCGGCTCTACGTAGGAATCTCTTACATATGAACAGCCACCAGGAACGATCTTAGGAATTTTCGTTACAATTCCCGGCACCTGGCTTTTTCGCAAAACTTCGATCAGTGCTTTCAGTTACGTGTTAGACCTTGAAATTTCTGCAGAGTTCACTGTATCTCAGGCTAAATATCGATGAGGAAACTCGAATTTCAATGCTTATTTTCTGAGCCTGCGCGGTAGATCCGTAATCGAGGTCAGAGTTTTTCCAGTTTTGGTATCGATTTTCCGAATCGAAGTGAAAGTGAGCGTCCGTCATGCAACGAGAACTTCCAAAGTGGAAACTCGTAACTCCCTCCATTTTGTTCCAGGAAGCTTTTCGTGCTTTGCGCTTTCCGTCATGCCACATCCAAGGTCGTGGGAAAAGTTCTTCACGGCAGCTTCCGCGCTGAGGAGCTTAAATTAGAGTCGTGCAACTTGTAACTGCACGCTGCACGCCGGGATCGCGGGGGGGGGGGGGGTGTAGGGGGGCGTGTTGGGCCAGAAAAAATAAACAAAAGCCGGAGGAAAGCCCGACTCCTTTAATCATTCTGGCCCGTTAATAAAAACAAACTCGCTAAATCACGAGCGGAACCAAAACATAATTTCGCGTGAAAGTGGCAAGAATTCAGCTCACGAGTCCCCTTGTTGCCAAGTCGTGCAGCATTTGAACTCTTTTGTGGTGAACCTACTCGCTTTAGAAATATGGAATATCTGGACCAAAAATATTTCCGAGAAGCTAAGCTGGTGTAGCTGGCGACTAGGCGTGCTAAGTATATAGTTCATACATTGATGGTTGAAGTTTGAAGAATGCGTGCCTTCGAAATTGAATGCGAGGCCACGATTGCCTACGTTCAAATCTTATTTATCTAAAAGATTCTCCAACAGTTTCTGAACGAGTAGTTTATTTCCACGTTCAAGATACTGAAAATTTAACGGTGATTTTTAAACTTTCAAATGACAATACGAACTTTTAGACTCTATTCATCGATGTGCAACGGGATAAAATTGAAGTTAAATGGACCGAGTTTACCAGGAAGGAACCAACTAACATTAATTTGAAACTGAGAAAGAGAGGTTTGAAGTCCCCTCTTTTCAAAAACTAATTTCTTTTTTTCGACTTTCGGATTTTGGCGGAAGGAAGTAAAAGACTATAGGAACTCTAAAAATTCTTAACTCATTTTTTTTTTCGAAAATGTGGGTTAGTTCCTTCTTGGTGAACTCGGTCCTTTTCACCTCCATTATATTCCGTTGCACATCGATAAACAGAGTATAGAAGTAAGCACTGTCATTTGAAAGTTTAAAAATCCCCGTTAAATTTTCAGTATACTTTTAATATTGAACGTGGAGATAAACTACTCGTAGATTAATTTTTGATTGGTTATCTTTAACTCGGCCCAAATAAAGTTTAGGGAAAAATCTCACGTTAGAAGGCGGACCAATCACAGCTGACACGCGACCAATAATAGGCCCGATCTGACAGCAGTCAAGACGATCCTCCACGGCCAGATGCGTGGAGGGGAGGAGAGGGGTAGAAATAAATTTTGGAGCGCGTCTGCGGGGAGGTAAATAGGGGAGGGGCGACAGGGGGCCCTTGTATTATGTCTGACGCGAGGGGTCAACAATGCGGAACGCGCTGACGGGCGAGAGGGGGGCACGAGAGGGGGCTCCCAAGTTTTAAAACCATAAATAACAATTTTCGGATCAACATTAATTTAATTAGTTTTTCGTCTTAACCTCCGGCTTCGAGTTACTTTCTTCCTTGCGCCCCCTCCCACGCGCCACGGGCGGGGCCCATCTTTCATTCACAGCTTGTTTCTTCGCGTGCTCCTGAAGGCACTTCGTCAGGCAACGTGATTCTCCAGCTTTCTCCGCGGGGCGGATTTTTCCGCCCCCCCTCCCCCAATATGTTGACAAGAGTTACGTCATTTCGACCGTATGAGGTGTTTTCTTTTTTATTTTGGAAAAAAATCAATGTAAAATTGCTTAACGTTCTTTGTTTCAACGTTGATGAGTATCACTGAATCTCTCTTCATACTGCCGTGCTGACGAATAACGCCGTATGAACATTCGAGAGTTGTCAAGTTACACTAGATAAAATATGTATTTTTGAAGAAAGTTTTGCATATTTCACCTTTAAATTTTCAGATATTTCAGATTAAATCGCGAATAAAACTGTCTAAAAAATTTGAAGAAAAAAATGCGTAATTTTCCGAGTAAATTCGTTTCTTATTGAAGGAGTTATGGTAACGTCTGGAGGCTCAAACTATGATGAGGCATTTATTTGCTAAACGTATTATGATGAGTACATTTTCAATTGTTTGAAATATCTTTTTTTCTCTAACATAAATTCATCTTTTGTTGCAGGTAAGTGATAAGACCAGTTTCCAATATATTCGCATCCTTTAAACGGGACCAATGGTACGTCGGTGTCGGTAAGTTAGTTGCCTTTTGTGATGTCTCAAAACGAGGAAATATGGAACGAATTGCAGAATATACTCTCTTGCCGATAAAAATTGAAATGAAGAAGGGGAAAAAAATCTGATCACAAGTTTGAGAAAGAAAGAAAAATGCGTAGGCAAAGTTTTCAAGAATATTTTAAACATGAGGGCAATTAAGAAAAATTAAAAGGAGGACATCACCCTCTCAATCGTAGTATGAGCCGTAGTATGAAAATGTAACGTATTCAATCCTGGTATTCGATCAATAATCCTCAAAAATGAGCAAGAAGGAGTATTGTTTTACCAAATAAATCGTACTACTCCATTACCTGTTTTATATATGAATATTTTTAAGGAATCAAAATAATCGATAATTTATTTTTATTTTTGTATTTTTCACGGCGGAACAGGATGAAACGTATTTATCAATCAATTACTATTATGACTTTCCACGAGATTACCTCCAATTAATAAGCTCAAAACATAATTGAGCCATCTCGCTTCTTGTCTGCCTTCAATTGACCAAGTAGGCAATATGGCTTCTTATGCGTTAGAATAGTGGTATCGTTCCGTATTGCTTTGCGTGCAAGGCTGCTCGATGAAGGCGATTTTAAGTCGTTACTCACAACCTCTCAACAAACGTATCTCCGCGTAATGGGCGCCGTGACTGACTTTTTAAAAACATCTTTTAAATGGCACAACTCTGGCTCCCATACTAAATTGAAAATTATGAATTAGCGCTATATGACTATGATTCCCTAACACTCATTTTCATTCTTAGTATTCTTTTCTTTTTTCATTAAACATTTGCATCTCCCTGAAACACGCATTTTTGGATCCATCGATTTAAAATCGACTTTTTAAAACTTTTCATGAAAACTCCGCCTTCTTTTGGTACAGATCAACATCTCTCGTGAACTCGAGCTTCCAGCCCACCCACAAACTAGGGGCTTCAAAAGAGGTTCATCGATGGAACTGTTGAACGGTGCCTTTCAAAGATCGTAGGCCCGACGAGAAAGTAACCAATGTGTTCGAGACACATCACAGATCAGATCTTGAAATTTTCAAGGAAGTTTCTGCAGAAGTGGCCGAGAAATAGAAGAATTAGTGCCAGTTTGAACATGGGTTGAACTTTTAAGAAAAAAATGTTTGGTCCTATGAACCGTTCGTACGGTGCTCAATATCGGCCGCGCTGTATTCGGTCCACGTAATCAGGGGTGGCCTTGATTCTAGGAACCGTTTTGGCTCTTACAGCCGAGTTTTCAAACCAAACAAAATATTTCCGATAGCTCGGTTACATGAACCTAAAGTACAATTCCTTGAACCGGAAAACCGAACAGCACGCCCGATATTGAACACTGTACTTACGGCTCATATTACCGAGCTATTTCCTCAAGGCGCACCAAAAATCGTCATTTCCCACACGAAGAAACGGTACTACATTCCAAGGTTGCAATATTGACTCAAAAAATTCAGTTATCTATACAAGAATATAACTCGGTTTTTCATGTCGAAATATTCGTTGATTTTTGCGTTTTATCGGAATAAAAATTCCATACATACATAAAGTCGCGATTATAGCGCCGCCTCGCGCTCTGCGACGCCCAATCGCCATTGCCCCCTATCCTCCCAGAGATCATCAGGCAATTGGCACCTTCTGATCTCCTCCTCCACCCCTTGTCGCCAACCTTTCACAGGACGTCCACGCCGTCGCCTTCCGGGAGGAACCCAATCGAAGACCTGCTTGGGCAACCGATCATCTGCCATCCTTCGCACATGTCCATACCAGACCAACTGCTTGGACCTGATATCGTGCACGATGTCCTTTTCCACACCCATTATCTCGCGTACCCTTTCATTGCGGATACGCTCTCTTCTCGATATCCCAGCAGACCTTCGCCAAAAGTCCATCTCGGTTGCCCTAAGCATGTCTTCAGTTCTTTTCTTAAGTTGCCAGACCTCACTCCCGTAAGTTACGATACTCTTCACGATGACGTTGTAAATTTTCCTTTTGGTCTCCTTGGAGATACTCTGGTCCCAGAGAACCCCATTTAGCATCGCGATAGCTTTCCTGCCTTGCACATTCCGATCTTTAATGGCCCGATCCAAATTTCCGTCCTTAGTTAACCAAACTCCGAGATATTTATACTCTTCACAGTCCAGGATCTTCCGGCCATCCTCCAGTTCAATGCTTTGCTGATCACCACCGATAACCAACTTCTCCGTCTTAACCACATTTACTTCCATTCCCCACTTTCGGTATACTTCCACTAGCTTCCGCGTCATGTAATTCGCATCTTCTTCGTCCTGAGCTATTACCACCTGATCATCAGCAAAGCACAGAGTATAAAGGGTGCCATCTTCACGTAGCGGGACGCCCATTCCCGAACAGCATCTTTTCCATTCCTTTAAAACTTCTTCCAGGTACACTTTAAATAAGGTTGGCGACAAACAACACCCTTGTTTCAGTCCTTTAGTAATTAAAAACCCCAACGATAACTCCCCATGCGATTTAACCCTAGAGAAAGCCCCACCATAAAATTCCTTAATAGCACTAATTAGTCCCCCACTAAAACCCCTTTTGTTCAAGGCTTCCCAAAGTTTCATCAATGGCACACTATCGTAAGCTTTCTGGAGATCCACAAACACTAGATGTAATTCCTGGCCAACTCCCTTCTTTTTCTCTATGACGTGGATGATGGTAAATAAGTGATCAATCGTTGACCGACCGGCTCTGAAACCTGCTTGCTCTTCCGCTTCATGTTCTTTCCACTCCTCTTCAATTTTTGCTTTCAAGATTTTTCCATACACTTTGCTCAGGGTACCTGCAACCGACAGTCCTCTATAGTTATCACACTCATCTTTTCTACCCTTCTTCTTGTATATAGGTGACACCCAAGACTCTTTCCATTCTGTCGGTACCTTTCCACCGTCCAAGCAATCTTGCATCAGGTATCTCAACCGTTGAAACAGCTTGCAGGTTCCACACTTGATCAACTCAGCAGGGATATTTCCCGGACCTGGAGCTTTATCGTTCTTCAGCTCTCGTACGGCCTTTACCACGTCCTCCATATGGATCTCCAAGTTATGATTATCGTTAGTATACTCCAAGCTTACGCCTCCATCTTGAAATTCAGGTCGCCTTTCTGTCAGTAAATTTTTAAAATACCCCTCCAGTTTATCAATGGATATCGGAGATATTAAGTCACGCTTCATGTCCCTTCGCAGCCCTTTCAGCAACTTCCAGCTCTCAGTGCTTTTCCTTCCTCCTATGTACGTGTCTATTTTGTTACAGCTCCTCTCCCAAGATTCGTTCTTTTTCTTGGTTATGAGCCTTCGTACCTGCGTCTGAGCTTTTTTATACGCCTCTTTGTCTTCTGTTTTTTTAGAGGAAAGGAACTGATGATATTTTTTTCCGTTTCTCCTGAATCTCCTTCTCAATTTCTTCGTCCCACCAGTAAGGTTTTTCGCTAACTTTCCTATCATCAGCGACACCAAGAGCTTCCATTGCTGCCGAGTGAATGCAATCCTTCAGGAACTGATACTGCTGTTCGGTATCACCGTCCCTTGATTCGCCCAACTTCTCATCCAAGCGCTTTCCATATAAAGCCCTTACACTTGGATGCTGCAAGCTGTCAATGTTATAGTTTACAAGCTTGACACGATCTTTTTGTTGGTGAACTTCTTCCTGTGCTTGCCTGGTCTCCTGGCTCCCTTTCACTGGGAAAGCTATTTTCGCCCGAGGAAATAATGATCACTGCCGCAGGAAAGACCTCTCCACACTCTAACTTGCTGAATCTTCATTCCCGTGTCTTGTCTGACAACCACATAATCAATGATTGATTTCAATCCGCGAGTAGACTGAACCCAAGTAAATTTATGGATATCCTTGTGTTGGTAGAACCCATTGAGCACCTTCATGTCCCTTTGCTCACATACGTCAATGATACGGGCTCCGTTATCATTTAGTGCCGCCTCTCCGAAAGGGCCGACGATCTTACTTTTAATTTGACATCCTATTCTACCATTGAGATCTCCCAACACAATGATTTCCCTCCTGGATCCAATCTTACCAATTTCCTCGTTCAATTCTTCGAAAAATTGGTCCTTCACTGCGACAGTGGAATCATCGTTGACTCCATACACTCCCAAAATGGTGATTTTATGGCCAAACACTGTCATATTCATCTTTATCATTCGGGGGTTAACAGCTTCCCATGTAGTGATGCACTTGCGTAGGCTCTTGCGAATAAGAATTGCAACACCCTGTTGAGCTAAGGCAGCTAAGTTGGGCAGCTAAGTTGAGCTAAGTTGGATAAGGCATGGAATAAAAATTCCATGCCTTATCCAATTAATGTCTCAGTAGTTTCCCGGTAGAAATGGAATTGCAAAAGGGAATTTGGCAAAGTTGGAATTAACCTACGTTCCTTTGTCTGCGGAACAACGAGTTTTCCTAGGCTCTTCCTGCGTTGGCTCCTGATAAAACCATTTTCGTCGTGAATTCATTCAAATTCACACGTTTGAATGTTTTTAACTGTATGGCTACGGCGGAGCTCCCGTAACACAGGAAACCGCAATCTGACGAAAGTTATCACGGTCTGAGTTCTCCAAATCAAAACACCCGGAATGAGCACGGGGGTTGGTTGCAGGGGGTAGCGGCATGGGAGGAGAGGGTAGTGGGGGTATGTATAACGCACAGCCGACACCACCACTATTCAGGGACTCGAAATCAGATAAAGACTCCCTGACGCCGCTTCGCCTTGGCCCAAGGACATAAATAAGGCGCTTACTTTAACTTATAAATGGGTAAAAGTTAAATTTCCGAATTCAAATGCGCGCGAAACAACCCCTCACCCCCCGCCACACCCCCCACCATGCCTGATCCGGCGCGAAGGCTCCAGCCGCAGAGACTCGTAAATCAGTACCGGGTTGCGCGATTGCTCCCGATTAACTTTGATTTACAGGGTGTCCAGCAACATAGTCCAAAATTTCCGTGTTTTCAGTTACTGTGAGTCACTTTTTTCTGCCACATCAACCAAAAGGATTTGTTTGGTTAAATAGATCGAAATCGCGTAACCTATCTGTGGAGTTGCGAATTACGAGAGGTCAGCGTTATAAGACTCTCATTACAGCGATCCAGGCCAAATCCCGGCAGTCGGCGCACAGTGAAACGAGCTAATAGCAAAGGTCGGACATGAGATATTTGGCTAAAATTTTTACATCTCATGTTTATTTCGTCACAACTGCAGTTCCAAGGACTGCATTCAACAGAAAATTTCACGAAAAAACCAATGGAGCCACTTTTAAACTGTTTTGTTGAATATTTTCGACAGTGGCGTGGCGTACATGATCGATTATCGATATCTCGCCATTTGAAGCTATGGTAAAGAATCGATTACTAAGGTGTTCGCTGCGAACACCCTGATAATCGATCTTTTTTCATAGGTTTGAGTGGCGTATCAATAATTGATGTATCGCAAAGCACGCCACGCCACTGATTTTCGAAAATTATAAGCTTTCGAAATTTCCAGATTTTGTTCGACTTCTCCTACTGACTCGGTCCAGTGTGCGGCGCCGATTTTAACGAATTTGCACAACCAACCAGAAAATATACGAACCGTACGTCCAGGTTACTTTACGTTCTACTTCCCATAACACAAAATGCCTGTTCATACTTGTTCTTATACTGTGAACCTAAAATTATCAGGCAATTTTATTGGCATCGGAGCAACCCCTAGAAAAACGTAATTGGCTTCGCAAAAAATTGATTGATCGTGGAATTTTTGTAGAATTTTCTTGTTTTCGCCTTAGTATTCGAACAAAATCGGGAAGAATTTCTCATTAAGTTCTTGACTGCTCTGAATATATTCAAGCCTGTTCTTTACTTCAAACATTTGCATTTATTTCAAGAGTAGGTTCAAGTCAGAGACAAAGAGAGACCCTCCTCTAGCCTCTTGACGACAGGTGGATTGGAAGCTTTTAGTTTCGGGGATGTAGCACTTCCTTACGGAAAATCATAAACATACTTGCTTAAACTTAGTATATAATAGGTATACTTAATTACATGGGAGCAACCTACTAATCATCTTACTTACTAGTTGGATTATAAGCTTTGGGCGACATCACGAACCAAACAAGTATACCAAACTTCCGTTTTTTTGCAAAACTAAATACTTAACTCGTTTTTTAAGCATCCGCCTAGTACCTACGTCAACAGTTCAACGTTGTAAGTAAAACTGCCGTGGCAAGGGAAAACGCCGCATGAACATTCGAGAGTTGCCAAATGTCTTCCGATAAAATGTTTTGTTTCAAGGAGAGCGATGAATATTTTCTCCTGAAATTTTCAAATAATTTGGATCCTGCCGTGAATAAAATTCTCTGAAAATTTGGAGGGATAAAGAATTTACCGATTTCCGTGAATATTCTTGGTATATCAAAGAAAATTTGGCAAATTCTGACGGCTCATACGACGTTCTTTCTTAGCACGGCAGAAAAGCTTTCACCATCGCTAAGATATCAATGGAGGGTCTCTAAATGATCAGAAAACCTTCATTTGCCATGAGGATAAATCTTGGAGTTCGGAGTTTTCTTTCCGCCCAGAAACCGTTGATGATCTGGGAATATTCAGCTTTGGATTCCAGAAAATCATTTAAGTCTTGCATAGATTGATCTCTTCCGAGGTTCAATTTTCAAGAAATCGAGCGTCCCTTAGTTACTCGAATAGATGAAGATTTTTTGAAGTATTCTTTTAGCTTTGTAGTGGATTTAAGACTCGGTTCTCTAGTTTTTAGTTCTTTGTGGTACGGTTTTACAACTCAGCTGTCATGAGGTGCCGCAACGCGTCGCAGCTGCGCCTGGTTAGATGCTGGAGTACATGGAGTGAAAAATAGAACATTATGAATACTGCTCACTCGGCGAAATGCCGCCGACGACCGCAATTGAGTTGTTTTCCGTCGGAGAGAATTGCGATTTATAACAACAATGCAAAATATGTCCAATCTACTTCATGTGCTTTCGTCTATCACGGGTTTATTTTGAAAAGGCGTCCTTTTTTCGGTACATTTTTTTTAAATTGAAAATATGTTTGAAAAAATATATCAATGTTCTAAATAGAGATCTGTGATAAAAAGTAAAAAATATAAAATGCAATAAAAACTCATTATACATTTGGGTGTAACATGGCTAAAAATAGCAAAAATATGTAGTATAAGTACTACTTTAAAATATTATGATATATTCATATTCACTGAGTGAACGTAAATCGTATGGGAAGTTGCCAGAAATCGGCCACCAAACTTATTGAATCGGCACATTGAAAGTTTTCCTTTTACATACATCGGGTACAAAAAAGATGAACGTACTTGACTAAAGGGAGTTTTGCCAAAAAACGCCGAAAATAAATACTATAGCCGTTGTGGAATCCATTGGTTCGTCTCCTCGTTTTCGCATTATTGGTTTTTTTAAAAGGATAATTCTTGTGCATTTTTCGAAGGGGGGCACATATATTTCACACATGTTTTTCTTTATATTGCACATTTTCTTTACGTTCCGTCTAAATCCACTAAATTTTTTGTAAAAAATTGATTTTTGTGGAAAGTGGGAAAATACCAGACAAACATGGCAACGCTGTTTACAATCGGTCCTATGTTAACATCAAACGTACGGAATAACTTTGAAAAATAAATGGGTTCTGCATTTTACTTTTAAAAAATTGGATAGAGTCAGTTGAAAAGTCTCACCCCGCGCGAAGTGCCGATGAGAAACGCCTTCAATTTGTATGTATGCAACATGGACATCCGTCGAGCACGAATAGTTGCCCTTTCGGATATTGTATACGGTATAATTCTCGGATTTGTCGCGCAATCTTCATCAGGAACCTCATTCCTATCTCCTCAAATACACACCAGTTTCCACACAGCAAAACGTGCCTTCATTCCAAGGTTGCAAAATTGAATCAAACAATTCTAAATTTTACAAGAAAAAAACTCGGCAATTTTTGTTCAAAATTGTACTGCTTTTTGTGAGTGTATATATACTTTCAGTTTGCCTAAGCGTTTTGCCAGTAAAAATTACATTTCCGAAGGTAAATTTTGCAATGTTAATTTACCTTATTTCAGCTACGGAGGCAGATGCAGCAATTAGGCAACACCGGATTTCCTCCATTTAAACCAATGTTGAATAATCAATTTTTGTCGGAGCACCTGGCCCCCATGAGAATCGATACATTTCCATCGATGTAAATGGAGAAAAAGCATTTTTGCCAATTTGCTGGATCCGCCAATGTTCAGCTAGAAAACGACGATTGGTATATTGAAACCCTTGGAGCTTTTAGTTCCACGAGTTCAAAATCCGACAACAGTGTAACTCGTTCATTTTATTCCGCTTATTTGTCAGCTGATTTTTTGCCTTTTGTGAGCTTGGCCTCCTTATTTTCCCGCTTTTTTTCTAATTCCATGTACTTTCGAAGCTGAAAAGGCACGCGCTCCCGTTGCCGACGTGTAAGAGTCGGGATTAGGTCGTTTCATCCGGAGATTAAATCAAGTCCCGAATGCTGATGAGAAGGGTCCCGACTCACACCCCAAGACCCGGGTCTCCCTCCGCTCAATGGTGATTCACACATGTTGACAATGACTATGGTTTCACCCATTTAAACGCAAGGAAAACAATCGATATTTATCGAATCATGCACCCGAAAATAGAATCGATTATTTATTAGGGCTTTGAGTTAAGGGAAGAAAAGCGCTACCAACATTCCCGAGTCGTCTCGGTTACTCTGGGCGCCGCACAGTAGAACGAGTCAATCAGAGAAGTTGGACATGCTATTTTTAACTATAACTGCAAATTTTGATGATTAATTTGTCAAATTTTAAATTTTAAGGGGTGCACTTAGAAAAAAAATTTACAAGAAAACCAATGGAACCACTTTTAAAACCTCAAATTTTTGTATGGGCGGTGTTATAAGCTTTTAATGTTTCCAAATTTTGTCCCACCTTCCTCATTGACTTGATCCATTGTGCGCCGCTTGCACTGTTTAATATGATTTTTCCAATTTTTAATATGAAATCGAGTCAACATTAACTCTGCTCTCGCGTCATCTTTGTACGTTTAAACATATATTTTGATTCCTTTGACTTTAATTATTTACTCCAAATGACTCTTCATTAACTCAACTTGACTCTAAATTATTTTCCCTGTCAGTAAATTTTAGAGTGCCACAATTAATACGGTATCCACGAATCAAGAGACACAACTTATTTTCAATACGAGATTAGATCAATAATATTTTCAACCGTTTGAACTTTCGGACAGACCAAGAAACGATTTCATTTTTTTCTTATAGTGGGGCCGATAAGCGTAACAATCGTGCACTTCTGGAAGAAAGCATGAAAATTTCAGGGATTCATCTCTACCCTATAGAGATTCGATTTAGACATAGACCCCAAAAATCTGAGTCCCCTGGGGGGCAGGGGCCCCCCCAAATTTTGAATTTTGAGTAACTACTGAACGGCTAATGTTAGCGTAATTTTTTTACAGCAGGACGATGGGAAATTTTATCAGGAACAAAAATGGTTCTTATGAATTTTTCTGTAGGATCGATATTTAAGGCGTGAAACGGGAAAAACCATCGGGGGACGGGGAGCCGGCCGTTCTGAGGCAGATCCGCGCGCTGCGCTGCCTGCCCGGGCCGCGCGGCCGGTGCAGTACGGTGTTACCGACGAAACAACCGCTTGTCTTTGTTTAAACTCAACGATGCGCAGTTTTAAAAACAATTATAAAGTTACCGTACTGCTTAAATACTTTTATTTAATAATATAAGCCCTACTTTATTGGCAGTACATAAACACAAGCAAAAGGCGAAATACTCCAATGTGAGTGCGCCAAGTCAATAGCAGGTATCGGTCATCGCGCATCACGCGTCCTGTATTCTCTGAATACAGAGCTTTTCCGACCTCAGTGCATAGTAATTTACCCTTTCCTTACGTAATTTTTGTACAGAATTACATTTTTTAAGATATTAGAGCGGAAGTTTTAATAAGATTTTGACTCACTTTTTCATGACTATTGGAAATGGGATCCTTGATAATTTATTTTTAGCTTATTTTTCATGTTACTTTCAGCGAATGAGACCATGAGCTGCTTAAATAAGCATGAATTTTGTAAAACTTGACGCAATGACATTACTTGAGGACTGAGGAGGAGGAGGAGGGGGGGGGGGCTCCACAGTCCCTTCGCCGCACTGAGGTTACCAGATTTTCTTCATTTTCCTCTAATATCGTTTTTCGTTCATGTTAATTGGTTTCTCGCAATTGCATAGGTACTGAGACATACGGAACATTCCGACAATGTTCTTTTCTCTTCTTTTTTCCTCCAGCCAGTCAATAGACGTTGTCATTTTCCAAACTCCCCACTCTTTCAGTTATTCAACAAATGTGCGTATTTCAAAAAATAGAACAATATATTAAAAAATGAATGATAAAAAAGAAGATATCTGAATACTATCGCTTCTTTTTATCGAGTTAAACTTGAAGATTAGTATTGGAAATTACCACAAGACATAAAAAATGGAATGAGCAGTAAAAAAAATCCATGTATATTATCTTTCATTTTGTTCCATGGAGTTTGGAGTGGAGTTGGTAACATTTGTATTGAAAAAATATTAATATAGGAGGAAATGTATTTATCATGCAGGTTCTGATCCTTTAAAGAACCTGTGAGAGGGACCGGTACCTCAGGAAGAAATTCATTGCATTTCTTCTTTTTCAACCCGCAAATCTCGTACCGATTTTTTATTTGTATGGAACTCATGGAAAAATTCTAGGTAGGTGTGTTGGAGACAATTTTCAAGAAACGGGACTTGCGAAATATGCACTACACAAAACGTACATCTTAAACTTTATCGTACAGTATAACACTGATCGAATTGGCTTCAGAGATTATCAGTAGGTTAATTTCTCGCCAAAATATCAACTAATCAGTCAAAATCAGTAATCAGTAATGAGTTGCAAAACCGAGATTGAGGGATACCGTGTGATGCGCGATCGATGACATAAGAGCAGGATGGGTTCCCAGTAGGCGCGACTTCCTATCACTCAAAAAGACCCTTTTTGCAGATTAGCGGATATTGGCGGCTAGTTATTTCTTAATAATATTCCTTATACTGTACAAGAAGCAATCCAACATAGGATTTTCGGGGTCTTTTATCCCTATCAAGCTCTCTCAAGATTCTTTTGTCGTTTTTTTGGAGCAAAGTTCTGAAGGTGGTTTAGGTCCTCTTAAAAAAATGCCTATACGTAGCGATGATGTACCAAAATGTTCCTAAAAGAGAGAAGAATGTTTTTCTGTGTACTCATTTTTTACAAAATTAGGTTCCCTGTCTTAAAAGTCTGGCTGGAAGCCGTCTTCCGGGAAATTTAGGGTCTGTAAGCATATATAGATACAATCCTGGTGACGCAGCACCGAGAAAAAGAGGGAAAAAAACACTTTAAAATCATTTTTCAGGTCATCGTGGTTTACAAATAAGATTTGTGACTTTTAGGCCCCCTCCCTCCCGAGACAACTGTGCGCCAGATTATATTCCGTTTAACTGGTGTCTGATACAGTTATCTCGGATGCCTTAATAAAACTTGACAAATCCGTATACAACAAAACAATCCGGAACTCCAGGACTTAACCCCTTCTCCTTCTGTTGCCGTGCGCTAGCTTGTGTATATGTATTACCTGCAAAAGTTAAACCCTATTTTCAGGCTTTATAGGTAGTACGATATATTCATAAAATTTTTAAAACTGCGCATCGTTGAGTTTTAACAAAGACAAGCGGTTGTTTCGTCGGTTAACACCGTACTGCGCCAGCCGCCGCGCGCGCGGCCCGGGCAGGCAGCGCAGCGCGCGGATCTGCCCCAGAACGGCCGGCTCCCCGTCCCCCGATGGTTTTTTCCCGTTTCACGCCTTAAATATCGATCCTACAGAAAAATTCATAAGAACCATTTTTGTTCCTGATAAAATTTCCCATCGTCCTGCTGTAAAAAAATTACGCTAACATTAGCCGTTCAGTAGTTACTCAAAATTCAAAATTTGGGGGGCCCCCTGCCCCCCCAGGGGGCTCAGATTTTTGGGGTCTATGTCTAAATCGAATCTCTATAGGGTAGAGATGAATCCCTGAAATTTTCATGCTTTCTTCCAGAAGTGCACGATTCTTATGATATTTTCCACTTATCGGCCCCACTATTAATTTTCAGACGCCCAAGCTTGGTCAAATTGACCCGGAGCTTGCTAAAAACACATGCCAAGCGGGTTTTATGGTCTCTGTACATACGATCTTTAGATGTAGGCTTACATAAAAATCCTAAAAAAAAAGAATTAGACGTCAAAATAAAAATAGAAAAAAAAATCCAATATTAACACAGCCGAAGATAGGAGAGATTAGGGCATCCTTTTCTAACTTCTATCCCGAATCCGAGCGCCAATTTGTTGGCAGCACAGAGCGGAGCATTGCGAGCTGTAGCCTCGCGCCATCGCGCCTTCAATTTTGCAAATGCAACACAGACATCCATCAAGTACGAATAGTTGTATCTCTGCGCCGTTAACACGAGTCCGTTCATATTCTGCTCTTTTTCTATATCTCTGACCGTCGTCACGCGGGTTAACGAGTCTCTGTCTCTTTGTTCTGGAATTGGAGAAACGTCAAGGTTAAGTTTGTTCAAAGTTTTCAAAGATGTGTCCAAATCGATAACCATTTGAAAAGAGGACGAAGAAAAAAATGGTTAGAGTTCTCTCAAACGTTAAAAAAGGCGCACGTCTACAAACTGGTGTTTTGGCTAGGTGTGTCGTGTCACGGAATTTCGTTTGACAACTACTCCTAGAATTCTGCAATGCCAAGGAAAAACGCCGTAAGAACATTCGAGAGTTGCCAAATCGATGAAATGTTTAATTTTTAGTAAAGTTCTGAATATTTTTCCTTTAAAATTTCAGAATCTTTAGGTGAAATGTAGAAAAAATTTTCTGAAAAATTGAAAGAAAAATATGCATAAGTTCTCCCGGAAATTCGCGTTTTATCAAAGAAAATTTGGCAACGCCTGAAGGATCATACGGCGTTTTTCCTTGGCACGGCAGAATTCCCAAGCCGGATCAAAGTGACCTGACTACCTCTTTTGGAGGAGTTACATATGGCGTATGAGGAGGGAGTAATGAGGAAGCGATAGTATGTTTTTAAAAAATGAACATTTTAAAAAGAAAATTATTTCTTACCGTTAAAAACATAGAAATAACAATGATAATACGTCAAAAACTATTATCAAAATCGATGCATTTAAAAACTGGTCAATTCGACCTGGCCTAGGACTCAGCGCAAAAATTCCTGGGCATCTAAGGTTTAATGTTTCTGTCCTAATCTAATGTTAATGCTCATGTATAAAATACAGTTGCTTTAAAAAATAATGTTCATTAAAACTGACTTAAACCCGAGTTCGTTGTTGTGTAGTCATATTTAGATGGGCAAAAATCAGAGATGTTTCTCACTGCAAAATGGCCCAGTGATCACGATCATTGCATTCGGAACGTCTTACCTTGACTCTTTACTTTGTCTAATCTTTGTGAAAAATTCATCCCTATTAAAAGCGCGTATTTTTTACTATAAGAAGCTGTGTTGCTCCGTTAATCATCAAACAACCGTTATTACATCCTCCAAGTATTTGCTGTTACACGTTCTTCCAACGAGATCAGGATTAAAGAGACTATTTTGAATAGGTGCCACGTTGAACTTTTCGAAGTTGACTTCATGATGAAAAAGCCATCTGTCGAAAAACAATAAAGCAATCACTTTAATACAAATAATCCGTGTTCGCTACTTGTCAAAATTAAGCTTCAATCACTTAAAATAACGAGCTTACACTGAAAAAACAACTTATAGCGATGACACTCGACACTTTAGGTAAAATACCGCCAACTACATGCAATAATGCTGAGCCCTAGAGCCTGTAGGGCTCAACACTACTGCCTGTAGAAGGCGCTATTTTACCTAAAGTGTTAGGTATCAGCGCTAAGTTGTTTTTTCCGTGTATTTTTCCTGCCTCTTATTCCTTGTCGTCGTAAGAAGAGCAGGTTCAAATGAATTGCAATTCGCCTTGGGATCTAGTGATTTGGTGATTTGATGATGCGTTCCCTCCCTCCTTCTTAAAAGATTCGCAAGAGGACCCTTAACCAATCTATTTGAAAGTGTTTTCCTCGGAACTTATTTTTATCTCGTCTCTCTTTTCCCTTCCATTTCCCTCAACTTTTGATCCGCGTGCTACAACAAGTGATACAACTCCACCCCGAACTCCCCACACTCCCCACGCCCCGTACTCCACCCCGGATCACAAAATTCGGTGTAATGTGGAAAGCTTTGTTGAGAAGTATTTCAGAATCGACGCCATCACTTGTTGCGTGATTTTTGACTTTTTCCACGGACTAAATGTGGGATTTGGGGAGCCCACGGCGGAAGTGACAACGCCGCTGGGAATAACTGCATTTTTATTCATGCGGACGGAAGCAAACGTCGCAAAATTCCGGCTTCCCCGCACGTGAGCCGGATTACGGGGGTTAACGGCGTGGCCAAATCCGGGACTTGAATTAAAGCCTCTTAAAAATTTCCCCCTTCCACCCCTCGCCCCTGTTATCCCTCCCCAGGCGACATTCACTTCACTCATATTCCAGTAAACGATCCCAGCATCCGCTTACTGCTTTTTCACTCCTTCCTTTTTTTAATGTAAGCCCTGCTTATCGAAATTGTTATTGATTTTCACAGAACGATAAATGGAACCGCGTTAAGCAAAAAGGGACGCTTGATTGGGAAATTTAATTTTTTAGATGAAAACGGCCGTATCGATTTTTGTGAAAATTTCAGTGAATTGTTTGCATAGTGCGTAGCAAATTCCCTAAAAATCGCCAAAAAAATCCGCACAAACGTTCTCTTGTAAAAAATCATATTGCTCAGTTTTTGGCAAAGCTGATGTGGCTTGGTTCCTCTATGCTTAAGGCGGTCAAAATGGACCAAGTATTAGGCAAGAATTTGCGCGCATTATAAAACTATCATCCTTTCATCGAAAACCGATGGCATTTGTGGCATTTTTTATGCAAAATGAACAAGTTGGTTCTTGGATAAGTCCCGAATTGAGGATGGGAAGAGTATCTCGACACCGGAAAAAAAAACCTGGTCCTCAGCAAAAACACCCTAACATTCGAGGATATATTTTTCTTCCTCCTCTTCTCTTTTTTTTAATCACGGCATACACCCTTTTTTCAGCTTTTACCATATCAGACACGTGTTAAATTACACCGAAAAAAAAGTGAAGTTGATTTAACATTCTGGATGTAAAAAAAGTGCGCGAGAACTATCTCGAAATGCTGAATTACCCTTGCCTTTGCTGCAGTAACTGCTACAGCGATTAATTCAGCGTTTTGTAAGTTCTCGCACACTTCTTTTACACCCAGAATGTTAAATCAGCTTCACTTTTTTTCGGTGTAATGAAATTGATAAAAATTGGTCGCGAATTTTCTATATCTTAACGGACAGTTCCTACATTAAAAAACTGAAGTACGGAAACCTATTATTTCATCTCCCGGGGATGAGATCCAGCTTAGTGCCGATCTCTTAAGAGACAGTCCGGTCATAATCCGTTGGATGTGGATACATATGCGTCAAAAAAAGGCCGAAAGGTGTCCTAAGATCAGAAAATACTTATATCTTGCTGCAACGTTCAAATCTGATGAGTCAACTTATAAGCCAATTTATGAGTTGATTTTCAACAAATGCAACATCATTATCATGTTCCGCGCGAAATTGTGATGAGAAAACATGTTTTGCGCTACTTAAAAATCATACCTTATCCGGTAGTCCAAAACCCCTGTATCATCGCTAACTTGGTAAGGGGGGGGGGGGGGGCATGGATTGAAAAATCGCAAAACTCAAATAGATTGAACACTACTGTTTCATGGGACGCCAGGACGTATCCAGGGTCAGCGCACTTCATCAAAGTCCGGCTTAGGCTTTCATTTAGGCGATTTCTCCGGTGCGAATGCCGCCAGGGGTTCGGGGGAGGGGGAGGGCGATCGGGCTCGTTCGAATTTCGACTCATTTGCACCCGGGCCGAGCGGGCGGAAGCCGGACTCATCTGGAGCCCTCACAAACGGACTTAATCATGACACAAAAGACAATCAATTTGCCGGCTGTTTATCAATTCATCTAAGTCCAGCCGGGCGGGGCGGGCAGCGCGGGTTGCGTCGCGTCATTTGTCAGGCGTCCGAGTCGCCGATTCAACGCGACGCTTGATTACCGGCCAGCGCCGGAATTCGATCCCTCAGATTTGAACCCCCCGTTGCCACGTCGAGGGACCGCCGCGCCGATCCGAGGTGAAACCTAGAGTATACCTGTTTACGGGAGAGTATTGCCATCTCAATCATTTTACTACAGAAAAAGTGTGCCGCTCTATGATTGGTCGGCTATCATGGAGCCCCAAAGTTGGACCAACGTAAACCAACCCCAACCCCTCCGCTCCTAGTTTGGCCTACTTTAAACAAACAGTTGAGTTCAAACAATGAGTTCGGGTCGACCTTTAATGGATATTTTTGCAGAAAATTAACCTATATGAGTGTGATTATCATTCAGTTCTCAGCGAATACTACGTATTCCTCTGGGTCGGGTTTGTTTACATTGGTCCAACTTTGGAGCTTCATGATAACCTAAAACTGATGAACCAATCAGAGAGCGGCACAGATATGGCAATACTTTCCGTATATAGGTACTCTAGTGAACCCCATGGTAAAGGATTGCCACGGTCAGGGAATACCGGGAAAATCGGGAAGTGTCAGGGAAAATGACGCAAGTGTCAATTATTTAATTTACCTTGATTAGCTCCCTAGAGAGGATTTAACGTTTAGATCAACAAATTTTGCCTGGAAACTATTTCAAATGTTGTCTTTTTGGCCATACATATAACATAACTTCAATTGTCAGGGAATTTTACTAAAAATGTCGAGGAAAGCAGGGAAATGTCAGGGAATTTCATTTGCTAAATTTTGTGGTAACCCTGTGGTACGGCTAGAGTACCTATTAAGGGGGAGCACGAACATGTCGAAATGTGGAGATCCTATCAGGGTGCTAAAGGGCAGCCAACCTTCCAACACAAAAAATATCACCGCCACACTTCGGGTTCCAATATCAAACATGGTGGCCAAAAATGGTCATAAAATGAGCGTTCTTCCGCAAAAATGAGTTTATTCATGAAAAAAGTAAGTTGAATGCGTGTTTTGCGGACAGCGGATCGCAACAATTTTAATCATGAATCACTCTGGATATGTACTTTGAATACATTGATTTGTTCCTATGGGAATAATGTGTAACATAATGATGTTAGTAGTTTTTGGATTTAAGTTATAAATCTACCTGCGAATAGTCAAAAATTCACGATAATTTGGGCCCGTGGACCTCTCGTTACAACCATGACAAAATTTGAAAACTAGGAATGCTAAAAATATTAATTTTTCGCCAATTTGACAATCATAAATCCAGTGGTCTTTCGGCGTCTCTGCCAAAACAGGAAACAATACGTGGTGCATCGGGTACTGACTTTCATTGCAGATCGAAGTTTCTCGATGGAGTAAATTAAGGCGTTGCTTGTCTCATGCGATTCGTTTGCCATGCATAGCGATTAGATCGAGACCTCAGAGACTCTAGTGCGGGAAATCAGAAAATTAAAACGCTCCCTCAACCTCGGGAAGCGAGAAGGATAATCTCATTTCATTGGCAAAATTGCCAATCTACTATTGCTTCTCCTGGGCTTTTCGGAAGTGGAGAGTCAAATTCATGTTGAGCGAGATTGTATTCCTGCATTAAAATTTCAACATTGAATCGTATGATGGTTGCCGCGAAGCTTTCTCTCATCATGAAGAATAGGGCTGTTGCAAGATCCAGGAATTGTCTTTAAATTATGTGTTTCTTCAGTATTTTAACGAGAACATATCGTCACCTTCCGGCCAAAGTATCACAAGCGCCATGTGACGTTTCAAAATTTCCGCCGCCATTTCATTTTTATACTGAGAAATTTTCGGTCGAATCTGTTTGAAAATTTCACTGAATTTTATCGGCAGCACTGAGAAAATTCAGTGAAATTTTCGAACAGCTTTGTTGAACAATTTCTCTGTAAGGAAAATAAATGACAGCAAAAATTTTTAGACGTCGCATGACGCTTGTGATACTTTGGCCGGAAGGTGAATATATACTGAAAGGCACTCATCCGACCTCTTAAAGATTCGAAAACAGTTTTTTGGCTGGAAAAATGAGTTTAAAGTTGAATTTATAAAAAGAGCGTTTCTCATTTGCCTGGAGCTGACTATGTCATATGAGGCGAGGACTCATGGTTTTAACCACCCGGAATTCAATTCATTATGACCGCTGTGAAATTCAAATCATTGACAAACGATTTCATTTTCAAAAGATTGAAACACAAAAAAATGCACTTCATACGAGGATAATATTTCGAGCACGGTCAAATGCACACTTCGGCTCCTTCCATCCTGGATTCCTCAATGAAAGGAGCACTCACTTTCATTGGCTGTTTGATGCGTATACACCATACTGACAAACCCATAAAGTATCACAAGTGCCATTCGACGTTCCAAAATTTCGGCTGCCATTTTATTTTTTTACTGAGAAATCGTTTGATGAATTTCTATAATTTCACTGAACGTTATCGGCAGCTAAAAGAATATTCTGAAATTTTTGGACAGCTTCGTTTGACAAATTCTCTATAAAAAAATAAAATGCGGCGAAAATGTTGAGACGTCGCATGGCACTTGTTATACTTTGACCGGAAGGTGAACATATTCCTTTTCGAGGAGTTTGGCTTGTGGGCGGACTGTTTTTTTTTGGACTTCGTAAATTTCAACCATCAAAATGTGATTTTATGAATATCCGAGAGAACCCATCAATCACAGAAATAGTAATTTTCCCGAATATTTCCCTAATTCCTTTGCAGAGCATCTATTGGTTTGCAAGTTTTGACGGTAAACAAAACACGCTCTAAGCTGACTCATTAAGACAGAATAGTTAATTAAGTGTCGATAAAACTGGCGCGAAACGTTTTCACCCTCTCATCGAGTGCTTCGATGAGCACTACCAAGACAGAACCAAGGACATAAAGAGAGAAAGCATTTCAAACATTGTTGTCATTTCATTTGATTCTTTTAAACTGTTTTGGAAAAGAAAACTTTCATTTAAACTCGAAGTCCTTTGCGCACAGCAAAAATTCTAGAAATTCATAGCGAGACATTTGTCCAAACTTTCGAACATGTTAACCTCAGAAGCTTCAAAACTTAGACCACTCTGGAGGATTTTTTGCATTTACTTTTTGATAACATGTTCTTTTTCATACGAAGACCTCATACTCATCTAGGTGCCAAAAACAAATAGCCTTTCTTTAACTTTTCCACTCATTTTTTGCTAGGGTCGTAATTGTTATTATGTCGTTAAGGACCTACGAATAGCCGATGGACCACGAAACAGGGTGAAAATAATATCTCAAAAATAAGCGCCTCGTCAGACTTGAACGAAGAACTCGTTCAGTATGCTGAGAGAGTTCAAAATAAACCGATGAGTAAGAATTTTTTTTTTTTTTTTAGATAACATTAAAACCAGTTCAAACTTCCCGCTCACAAAAACACGAAAATCCATGTGGATTTCAATATTGACCATCATTCAAAGAATAAGTAATATTGGTTTGTAACAAATTTGCTACTATGAAACATTCTATTTGCAAATTTCTCAGGAATAATTCAGCGCCATAAGAAAATATTAATGAGCTGAAGTGACTATTTTGCAACAAGCAGACTTTGTTTATTGAAAAGAACGAACCACCGATGATTTAAATTTGAAGATATCTAATGTTTCCACCGTGACCTGCGTAATTTTTGGACAGCAAACAAGTCTCGTGGTCTATCGTAGTCAGGGTTGCAATTTTTTATGGAAAATTAGATCTCGAAATTTCGTGTGAAATATTTTCAGAAAAATTTAAAAATATTGATGAATGTTTGTCGAAATTAAATGCAAAATCAAATGGAAGGCGACTGGTTCTTGCTTTTTGGCGTTTTTTAGTGCGTGGTGCATACCCAGCCCCAGAAAATATGTTTCACAACTTTGTGAGATTTCATGAAATATCTCACGGAAATTTTCAATACTTCATATTTTTCATTTCACCCGTGCAACCCTGATCTTAATAAATATTTTTGTCCATGAACAGAGGAGGTTGCATGCTTATATGCTTTAGGAACCCCAATTTTCTTGGGTGAAGGCTGATTTGAATTGATGTTTGTAACTCCACTCGTAAGCACCATGAAATTTGTTACTTTACACGATTCAAATCCAGAACCAATTGTACCATAGAGTCGCTCAACGCTAAACCAACCTGGGCGGCCAAAAGAGAGTTGATCTGACAACTGGGATGTGCGAGAAAGACAGAGGAAGAGATTCAATATCAGAGTAGAGGGAGTGAGAAAATGAAGCGGATTTGTCGGCTGGGATCTTAATGCCCGGCAGTTTAAGCTAAATTGCTTTATTAAGCACCCGTTCAGGAGCCCGCGCCAGCCCAGTTAAGCTTTCAGTTGAAAGAACATTTCCTATTAATATGCCTGCAAGTGGGAGTGAACGCCAACAAAACCCATTGTTTTTGCCATTCAGGCTCAAGGTCTAGTCGATTTTATACTCATTTCCTTCTACCATACAATCTTATTTTTTCCAATTAACCTAGGCTCAAAAGAGACAAGCAAAACACTATAAATACAGGATACAGGATGAATACAGGATTTTATTCATAAAATTTATTCATAAATACAGGATTTTATGAATACATGTTACTACATTATACATTTTATCACAGGTTTATGAATAAATTTTATTCATAAAATCCTGTATTTATACTAGAATAAAGTACTTCTGTTCCAGTTGAGAATGGGCATGTAATTGGCCAGAAACGTCCTAGTTTGTTTTATGCCTCCGTAGCCTTGTATATCCATTTGTTTTTTGTATTTTAATGTTTTTTATTGTTACTAGAAAAAATTGACTCTATATTCTATTTCATCTCCAAATGTGTGTGAAATAATTGGAAGACCGGGATAAGCTTTGAGTTGTCATATTCTGATTTTAATGAATTCACTGGTCCCAAAAGGCGAACATCGAGAAAGTTTATGAATTTTCTACCTTATTTGTTTAAAGTGTTTACTCTTTTAGGGGACAGGGGCCTTTGGCGGCTGGGTGTGGCAGAGCGCCAAAAAGCGCTAAGAATGGCTTTTATGTATGTATTTACTCTTTTGAAACCCTTTGATAAATAATTTTAAAAACGCCGAAACTTTAATAATTATTTGTATCTTGAAGGAATAAAGCTAGACAAATAAAGAAAAATTATAGGAAGAAGAATGATTGGAGAGAAATTACCAGAAAATCGAAAATAAAAATAAATAAAAGTTCGAAGCAGACACAAAATAAAAATAATCACACAGAAAAAACAACTTAGTAGCCCCGAGCCCTAACGTTTTAGGTAAAGTAGCGCCAACTACAGGTAGTGGGGTTGAGTCCTACAGCCTGTTGGACCTTATGAAGTTGTAGGGCTCAGCACTACTGCCGGTGGTAGGCGCTATTTTGTTCGGTTTTGTTTGTGTTGGGGCTCAGCGCTAATGGACCACTAGACAAGGTACGAATTTCAGCATTCTGATACATGATTCTTAACCAAAATTTCACGTAGAATACGACGCGCATAACGAAAATTACCGAAATTAACTCCTAACTAAGATATTTAATGATTATTGATGCGTGAATTCAAACCACCCGCTCATGAAAACTCAATGCTCTGCGTGATTCACATCGCGCGCTAAACGTTATCATGACAGTCTCTGCGATATAAAAATCTGGCAACCTCAATCTTGACGCTTTGGTTCAGCTGTAGCAAATTGCTTATAGTTTGAACAACATATAATGGGAAATGAACATTACTCGATTGAGAAGCTTGTTGAAACCGTTGTAGTGCGCGATTTGAATCACGTAGAGCTTTGACCAATGTGACATAAAAACGTTAATATTTTCGTTTGGAGTTTGTTTCATTAGTTTTCGTTGCGCAAATCGTGCTCTACGTGAAATTCTAGTTAAGAAACATGTATCAGAATGCTTGAATTCGTACCTTGTCTAGTGGTCCATTGTAAGTGTTTTTTACGCCGTGCAATACATAGAAAAGTATGCAAAAATAGAATAACATGTTAAAGAAGAAAGAAATAAAGGAAACGATTTTTTAAAAAAAAAAATAAAAATAAAAATAATAAGAACAAGGTGAAAAAACAAAACGAAAAAAATTGGACTCATAAGCGAAAAGAGGGTCCTTCTGGCAAACTTTCCAAATATTCAAATCTTCAACATTTTTAATGTGAGTCATTTTTGAAAAGTTTGCAGCATATTTGAAGTCTACCGAAGGCTGATCTACTAATACATAGCTAGGGTTGGTCTATGATCTTGCTATTTACGCTCAATTTTAACTCGAGAATAGGATTCGAATACGCAACGCACGGTTTTCCGCTCCGAGAGAACGTGAATATTTCTACGCTGTCACGCGAAAGCCCCAAGAGATGCGGAAATAGTGCGGAAAATGGTATTGGAACGGATCAAAGGAGTTGAGGTTTGATTTCCGGAGCGGGTTTCCATTTGATTTATTTTTTGTCTCACTCCCCATCAGCCATCACACGGTCGGAATGCCCTGGTTTTTGTGCTGCCACTGTTATCTTGTTATATCGTTGGCACTGAGTACATCGTGACATAAATTGGGAGGCTTTTCTTTACAGCTTGAAGCGTGCTTCGACTCAACTCGAGCCTTCACGGCTGTATCCTAGTTTACAGGGCATTTTTCAAAATGTGACCTGCCACAGGGAACGGGACTTCCTTTCACAAGAACTGAAAGTTGAGTCGTTTATATCAGATTTGAGACCAAATCGGAGCAATGAGAATTCCTGAAGATGTGGAGTGATTCGGGACAAGTGACCTAATCTAAAAATTTAAAATTGACTTATTGATGAAGCTGCATAGGAGATTGAAATCTGGATATTTTGACGCAAGTTTGACCTTGGAAGCTTAAACGTTGAGGAACACAAGACGTTTTGAAGCTCCAAGGCAAAGCATTCTAAGTTTTAGGTCAAATATTCAGGATACTATCTCAGTTTAATAATTTGAACATGCAAACGAAAAAACCATTTACGTAAAAGTTCAGTTGACCATGTTCAGGAGACGAAATTACTGGTTAAAGAATCAACTTTTCGCCCCCTGCTGGCACAAAAATGAGCCAAGTATACGGGAAAATTGATCACAATATCCTCCTAGGGGAGGGGGCGCCTAGAGGTGAGCGATAAGAGGGCAGCAAGGTTCAAGCAAATGTGAAGTCACCGTTTATGACAAAATACAATCTCGTTGATTTAAAAGCGCAGTATGTCTGAGAATGTCTGAAGAAAGAAGATTGACGAAAATGAAATACTACCATTGTATACTTTACTTGCAAAACAGTGAAACTTTAATGAGGACCCCCCTCTGCAGTATGGATGCGCAGGTCTGTATCATTCGTTTTCTACTCGAAACAAATCGTCGCCCTCCTGACATAAAGACGCAACTACACTCTGCAATGAACCCCGTCATCCATACAACTTAATGTTTTTCCGGGCTCATCTCAATGTGTAGTTGCGTCCTTATGTCAGCCAAGCGACGAGGAAAGATTCCGTACTCTAAAGTTCGTATTCGCGATCGCTTTGTTGCTATGAGCGACTCCATAACGCTCGAGTCCGTATGCCAGTGTATCGAGATAACATGACGTTGACATCATACACACAATACAACTTGAACAACAAGAATCAACCTCTGTTCAAACAGTTACCAATGACGCAAAAATACCGTCAATAATATTATCCTAAGTTCTAAAACACTCTGCCAAAAGACAGAGTTGCTTAATTATTGTATCTCATTTCATCACGAAACCTCTCAACTTAAAAACAGAATGACAAAAACAACGCGCGTGGTTGACACAAAACTTATCGAGAATTACAGGTATCAGGGCTTGCTGTCAATTCTATACAATCTACATCAAAACGAAATCGAAATCGTGCTCTTGCGGGAAATTTTAAACTTACTCCGTTCACACTTCGTCATTTCTCTCGCAAAATAGCGTAATTACATGTATCAATATTGCCAGATTTTTCCGAGCAAATTGCATTTTTACCAGGAGACTTTCGAGAATATTCGACTGAAAATTTCACTGATTTTCCTCCTGATCTCATGCGAAATTCAGACAATTTTCGACAAAAGTTGTGCAGCTTTCTTCTCGTGAAAAATGTGATTGTCTGAGCCAATGGACCACTGGACAAGGTAGGAAGTTATGCATTCTGATACATGTTTCTTAACCAAAAATGTACGTAGAACACGATTCGTGCAACAAAAACTACTGAAATCGACTCCGAACCAAGATATTTAATATGTTTCTTGACGCGTGATTTCAAACCTCCCGCTCATGAAAACTAAAAAGTCCACGTGAATCGAATCGCACACTTGACGTTACCGTGGCAGTCTCTGCGATACGTAAATATGGCAATCTCAATCCTGACGCTTTGGCTCAGCTATAACAAATTTTTTTACACTCAGCAGAACAATAAATGGTGGGTAAGGAGCAATGTTAAATTGAGAAGCCTGCCAAATCCGTTGGATGGTGCGATTTGATTCACGTAGAGTACTGAGTTTCTTGTGACCGGGCAATTCAAATTTCCTACAATCAATGTGAAATAAAAACGGTAATATCATAGTGAAGAGTTTTTTTCAGTAAGTTTCGATGCAAGAATCGTGTTCTACGTGAAATTCTGGTCAAGAAACATGTACCTATGAGAATGCTTGAATTCTTAGCTTGTCTAGTGGTCCATTTTGCAATCTTGGAATGGAGTTACGTTACTTCGTGCGGAAACGACGATTTGTGGGCATTGGTGGATCCAGCAAATTGGTAACATTGTTTTTCCTCCATTTAAACCTATAGAAATATATCGATTCTCGGAGGGGCCAGGTGCTCCGACATGAATCGATTGTTTGACATAGGTTTAAAAGGAGGAAACCCGGTGTTGCCAAATTGCTGGATCCGCTTCTGTTGGCGGGGCGCGCTATGAAATGAAGCTGTCCCATCACTTGGTGCAAAATTATCATTGCTTCGAGAGCTAATCATAATCAAGAAGCTCTGCCTGTTCCAAAGCTACCACCGCCTGCTGATAGGGGACTTTTGTTGAGATTAATCTGTCAAGTTCTTTGCGATACGAGTTGTTGCAGCCGGTCATTCGCGCCTGGACCCACTGCCACGCGCCAGTGTAACACGTACATGCTCCTCTTACACAATTTGCTTTCTTACTGCTAAGTTTGTTGCACCAACGAATGTTGATTTTAAAATACGATTTAATCGTCATCAAGTAATCGCAGTAAGTTTGGCACATCTCCTCCGCGGTCATCATCTCGCCCGCTTTTCTCAAATACTCCTGAGGCAGCGCGCAAGGATCCATCATCTTATTCAAAAATAGTCTCGCGAGTTTATTCCATTGCTCCGCTTTCATGAGTCCACCTTGCTGGAAAAAAGGAAAGCACGGTGAACGTCGGAAAAAGTTTTGGCATTCAGCTCTTAGTTTTAGCACTGATCATAGAGATCGTAACAACGTCCTCCATCAGCTCAATGAGTCGAAAATTGGGAAAGAGATTGATTCAAATCTTTTTAAAGCCTTATTATTCCAAAATTTAAAAATACATAATAAAATCCCGAGACGTTTTAGCTCAAATCTGAGCCATTGTCTGTCGGAGAAATAAGTAAAAAAAAATTCGAAAATTTTTTATTTTTTTTACTTATTCCTCCGACTGAAAATGGCTCAATTTTGAGCCAAAATGTCTCACTGTTTTATTGTGTATTTTCAGCCTTGTTTCCTGTCTCCCCCTTGTTTTTTCTTGTTACCATTGTCAAGGGCTGCAAGGATGTGTAAACCTTTGTATCTATCCCAAAACTTCAGACCCTCTAATTTGGGAGCGAAGGTAGGCGGTCAAAGTTGAAACCTTCGAAGTTCATGAACATCCAATTTGCGCAAAAAATCATGTCAAATTATGTAATTTATAGAGATATCCACCGATTCCCATCATAAAGAAATGCTTTTCGCGTTACGTATATTAATATACCTATGAGTCGCTTTTTGGAACTACCTGGCGCTCTATGACACCAAACCAGTCTCCTATCCAAACATAACCCTGTGGGTATCAAGTACCCCAAAATTTCTGCATCAATCCATCCCTCCACCCTTTAAGGTTAATCTTCAGCGTTGGAGAACGTTAGTTCTGAAAAAATCCACCACGTCTCGCTGCTAAAATCTGACTCCGAAATTAGCGATTATTTAAATATCAAGACAGAGATTATAAATTCTGCAGCTTATAAGTTCTGCAGCATATGTCTGGAATGTTGAAAGATTTACCCGTTTACAGAGCTTTTAAATTTTGGTCGTTACTTTCCTATTGAATATCGATTACTATAGATATATTAGAAATTTTAGAGTACATGCCCGGAAAACATGACACGTTGTTACAACGTAACAATAAAAGCGTGAGAAACAAAGCTAAAACAACAAATCAACAGAGGACGTTACTATATAGATGAGAAACTTAATCTTACATTTCCGTTTGATGGAATGTGGAGATAATTGCTCTCGGGTTTGTAGGAAACTACAAGCTTGCCTTTTGTCGCGACGGTCATGATGGCGACAATAATCGTTGATGGGTCAGTTTTTATTTTATTGTATTTTTTTCTCAGTTAATATATTCCTTTGGTGTAACGCGTTACTGCATATATTGCTTTATAGAGTTCCACTTGAAGGACACCATTTTTTATCGGGGGTGATAAATAGAACCAAGGTGTTGTGGATATAATTCTATAATTACGAAAGTACCTTTCGGCTTACGCCATCATCAGAGCATTTACAAAACTTGAAACATAAACTTGGATGATGTCTTTTAATTTCAACACCATCACATATATATGTGTGACGTAAAATATCGTAAAAATTTCTAGCTGTGATGATGTTTATCTTTCGAGTTTTGTGAATGCTCTGATGATGGCGTAGCCGAAAGGTACCTACTCTAGTAATTACAGAATTATTCCACTACGCCTTGGTTCTATTTATCACCTTCATTTCAGTAGATTGCTAGGTCATGATAACAGAGCTTACCATCCCTTGAACCTGGAAGGTCAACAAGGAATCCTTGAAAATCCTGAGCGTCTTGACAAACGTAGACAGCGTCCATAAGCAGGCCATTTCCACTTTGTAAATCACTACGGTATTCATGTATATTACTAATTCTATGATATCCTTCCGCGGGATCTTTAAGGCCTCCAGGGGCTGGAGCACGGCTAAAAGTCCCAGTAGACCATCTTGATTACCATAGGGCGCAAACATCGGGAAGTCAATGTCCTTTTTGTTCGGGTTCGGAAGGAATCCCACTCGCAGATCCGCTGGAAACTCTAACCCGCGGCGGACAAACTTCCCGCCCAGATGTAGATACGCCCATTTAGTCAGCATAGGCTTGAACACAACGTAGAAGCTGCCTTCGTGAGAGATTCGATGCCGAAGCATCATGTCCGTAACTTGCTTACACTGGATCGTGAACTGTAATTTTACCAGATCCAGAGAAATTAGAGACAATCCATTCTAGAGACTCCGTATATCAATACTCTGGGCGATGTAATCGGGTAAAACAAAAGTTAAGCTTGGAGGTTAGCACTCTTCCTCGCCTACTGATGGTTGAAAGCAAATTGTTGAGCATTGAATTTGCCCAATGATTAATGGTGAATGCCAGGGTGAACACTTTGCTGGGCGAATTGTTGCAAAGGTTAGGTGGTCGGCATTTCTTGCCGGAAGCACACGCTGAATTTGGCAGCTGCATATGGGAGTCAACAGCCATCGTTTAACAGCTGAACTTTCTTAAATTCGACTTATTTTCATCCAGATTCCTATCGACTCTATATTCGAATGATTCAGAAAAATTGATAACTGCCGAGCTCCGATCCTAACCGATGCCCTGAATTTTGCGCGTCCAGGCATCTTACCAACGACCTCCACATCCAAGCCACATTCAGCGTATGATTTCGGCGTCTGAACAAATTTCTTAACTCTTGACTCGTCAGTCATAATTGGACGTTCTATCAAACGGAACTATGTGCATTAAGACATGAGCCCTCATACCCATAAGAATGTATGCATTACAGGGCTCACGTCACAATGCACATAGTTCCGTTTAATAGAAATACGTCCAATTAATAGGCGAATCTGAGTGTTCCAGTGCTAACTTTTACTCTCAAGGAAGATAGCAGTGAGAAGTCTCTAAAATGGACGTATTTCTTCTAAAAGGAAGAGTGTAACACGTAAGCCCTGTGCATGTAGTTCCTTTTAGCATAAATACGTATATTTTACGTACATATTATTTATTATTATACGTAATATTTTTGGCGAGGGTGCGGTCAATGCAATTAGGAGCCACCATCATATCATATATATAAGCTCCGAGACCTCCTACATTTGCGTATCGGGTAACGCTTAGTTCCAGCGTTCTACCGGACCGATTTTCATGATTTTTGCAGCTATCGACAGACAATTGTCTCTAAATGAGCCTGCTGTATTTAGATTTTGAAAATATGACCTAGGTTTTTGTACATTACGTGGTAAAGTTGCGAATTCTCCCATTGAAAAAATGTAATTTTTTATATTTTGTCATAGTTCGTTTGAGCGTTCCAGTGGGCCAATTTCCATGATTTTTGCGGTTATCGACAGGCGATAATCCCTAAAAGAGTCCGCTGTAATCAGAATTTGAAAATAGGACCCAGCTTTTTTAATATTAGAGGAGCCCAAAAAGCTTAGAAAGGGGGGCAAAATTTTCGCGAATAAAAAATGGCGGGAATTTCAAATTTAGCGAAAAATTGAATAAAACGGGAAATGTTGAATCACGGTCTGTTAGTAGGGTAAGTGAATCAAAAGTATGCTCCTTTGCTACCGACTATCCAAAAGCGACGTAACGCTCCGTTCCGTTTCGTTTCAGTCTTGGCGTGAAGTTTGCAACAAGTGCCGATTTTTTCATTCGGTTCCTATTGGTCCAATGGCTCCCGGCCAGGGAAATATTGGATAAATGAGAGTCGATGATGAAAATCTTTTCATTTTTTTTGGTCGTTCTTCTGTCGACGCGGGCCCAAGAGAACGCGAAGCGTCCTCTGAGGGTAGGGCCGCGTAGCGGCCAGGAGGCATAGCCCCCTAGTAAATGACATCCGATTCTTAAGGGGAGAGATGACTTAGACATATTCCATTAAGTCCCATTAAAGTCGGTATTTATTGAAGGAGATATGGCAACACCTGAATGCTCTTACGGTGTTCTTCCTTAGCACGGTAGTATAGGGGCAAAAATTTGAAATAGGGGACATTTCAGGATAGATTCTTTATCTTCTATTTATTTTTTTACAATGGAGAAACGTTTTTAAATATTTAATGATGTGTAAGTTCTGGAATAATGCTTTAACCTTCGAGTTGTAACAGTGCAAGCTAGGAATCATAGTGTCGGAATACGGGACGGTCGTGAGTTTTAGACCATTCAAACGATAAAAAATTACAAAAAAAAAAAAAAAAAAACATGAATATTAGGAAATTTTTTAACGTACGTTTTTAGAAAAAAGTGTTTCCCTCATATTTAGGCCCAAAAATAGGAGTAGAACATATTTATATGCTAATGCGGCTTGATCACTAATGACATGATAAAAAACACTAGAAATCCCCGTATAAGTTTTGAAATTGTTCGCCTGAAGATCGCTGAACAGTCAGTTTCTCATTCTGCCACCAGGCTCTTCAATAATCTTCCCTTAAAATTAAGAAAACTACTGAAAGACTGGGAAGTTAACGCTTTTTTCAAGGAGTTGAAAACCTTATTAGTTTGCAGGGCATTTTATTCTCTAAATGATTTTTATAATGATGTTTAAAATGTGAATTCTTGGGGGGCTATTTACCGACAAGTATGCTTAAATACTATGTTTGTGTCATTTATGTACTCTTATGTAAATTAAATAATAAAAGACCAGGGACAAGAATGTCCCTTATTTCAAAATTTTGCCTATAGGGTGGCTCTGTTGCAAGCAAGAGGCACAGCCAAGTGGGGGGGGGGGGATCAAACCCAATAACAAAGTGTTTGTATGGTTAACTAAGTACTTAAAGTATACTTACACGGGGCTTCACACGGTCATCGCTCTTGTGCTGTTGGTTCCCACACTCGTACAAGGCATGTTTGGCACTCTCGATTTGATGCCACTTAACATCCGAAAGATCGTCGTCCATTTCCAAGCTGTGCCTCTGCTCCAAATAGAAAACAGCGTTGACTTCAAAAGTAACTGTACCCAAAAATAACAGCACGGGAACGAAAAGAAAGACGCGATCAAAAGAACCTAAGCCTTTGATTCTGAAGTTCATTTTTTGAAAATAAAAATTATTAAGAAGCCACTTTGAACGTACTGAGCAACAGTTGGAAAATGATAGATTTCCAGGTTTTGGAGAATCTCACAGAGTTTGTGCGAACTAGACCAGAACTAATTGTCCTAAGAGAATCACTCGCCGGCATTAACGTTCGAATCGATTAACTGGTGCGACTGTGTAACATGATGATCACATGATTAGAAATACACCCCCGATCAGTTCATTTGCTGCTATTCATGGTTCACTTAAAATCCTCGTAGATCTATAGTCACTAATGATGCACATTTTCCAAAACACGAACGGATCATAATCATAATGAAACGACTCCATCTTAAACAAAGTAATGTTCCCAAACGCGGAAGGATTTCTAGTACCTAGAGATCACTCAGGAATAATGAACGATATTGTAAAATTAGTTAATGACGGATTAACTTTTCTTTATGGGCCAGAGATAAAGTGAACACTAAATGTAACGAATGAGGGCTGTGTGTCGTTTGAATCAGCGTTCATCTCGCGCAAGGAAGATTCGCATGCTACGTCACAAGCAACTTTTACTTGACGTACGCGGAGGCCTTTTTTCTAACCACTTCGTGTGGAAATGACGCATTTCTAGCCTTTTGCAGTGGCGTAGCGTGCTTTCCGATGTATCGATTGATCTGCAGTTTAGACCCGTGGAAAAGGATCGATTAACAGGGTGTTCGCAACGAACGCAGTAATAATTGATCCTGCACCGTAGCTAAATGAGGAAATATCGATAATCGATCATTCACGCCTCGATACTGCTGTGCTTTCGTCACACTGTGATCGATTTCTATCCTCTACCAGAGCAGCCCTATACCAAAAAAACGTCTGGTGATTGCGCAGAATGTGTGGCTTGTCATAGATACGTTTTAACTGATGAGAGATGGAGTGAGTGTGATACGCGTGCCTCTCGTATCGCATCTAACCGCCGCGTCACCAAGAAAAGAGAATCTTGTCATCAACAATTTTTCCAAAAATCACGTATCAAGTTCAAACTTACTCTTCGATTATCCGTATCCCTCGTCGTAAATCGTAAATTCCTCGCGTAATTCGTCGTTTTCCGACAAAAAAACGTAACTCCAATTATAAATTGTACAATTGGACTACATTTTGCAATTCGGAACTATAAAAGCCCGGTTTAAAAACAACGTATGTGCCATTAGTTTCCACATTCACATAAGTGTTTTTCCAGAAGAGCCAGAATTTATACATTATATTTATGTAGTTCCAAATTGCAAAATGCAGTCCAATTTATACTCGCAATGTGTATTCGCATTCCTATTCGTGGTCGCACTCGCGTAGTTAAAACTCGGAACCTATCAGTAACTTTCCATTAAACGTCTCCTTGGGTTTTCTGTAGAAGTCATACTTTTAAAAGAGCATTATTTGACTGAAACTACGCGGACTGCCGTGCGTGTAAGGATCATTGAAATCAATTTTGCAACCTTGAAATGGATTTACGTTAAATCGTCTTGGAAATGACGAATACTAGAAAAAAATTTGCTGATATAACAATTCAATTGCTAAAAAAAAGTGACTGCAATATTTCAACGTAGATTTCACCCAAAAAATGCTACTTTAGCCACTATTGTAAGCTAATTTAACCACGGGGGTGATTAAAGTAGCATTTTTTGGCTGCAAAGTCTACATTGAAACTTTGCAGTCACTTTTTTTAGCAATGGAATTGTTAAATCAGCAATCAATTTAATTTTTTCCGTGCACTAATCGTGAAGGACCCTTCGACTATTCCGTTGCGTCAAATCAATGATTCATCAAGTTGAGGAACGCTTCATGCTTCGTCGCACATTGATGACCAAAATGCGAAATAACGTATCTCCGTTTGTAACTTTTCAGACTTTCTATCAAACTTTCTATTTGCGTAGGAAAATTACGAAAGAAATCACTGAAATTTCGAAAGAAATTCCTTGACTTTTCCGCCCTGTTAGCAAAATATTCTAAATGAATTTAAAACTTGTTCCTATTCGAAAAAATGAAATAGGAAGGGACATTTTGAAACACCGCTATGAAGATACGCGGTTTCGCACTGTGGCCTTCGATATTTTACTTCATCGAGTATTTAGTCCTGTGTTCAAATTTTTCCGCGTTAAAATTCGCCGCGGGGCGCCGCCTCAGGCCAGGAAAAAACTTTGACGCAAATTGAGAAAAAACCTCTTGATCTGCTCAAGCTGCGTGTGCGTCAACTTGGCCGCTTGAAAAGGTCTGCTTCCCGAGCTATACCGTCGAATTTCACTCGAGGCGCGTCAAAAGTATCCTTTGTATGATGTCATGTTGCAAAGCTTCTTTATCCTACCTTGATTACAATATAAACCATTGTGAGGCTTCCTTAGATAAGGAGCTGTTCAAGGAGCGACTACAAGTACGACCCTCCAAGCATCCGTGTCTACAGAGGAAACACTTGTAAATGATTTTTTTTTATTTATTAATGTATGTACACATATAGAAATGACATAACAATCGCCAGACCTACAAAGGGCTTTATGAATTTTTCCTTATTCTAAATACAGGGTATAAAGATAAACACCGGTTTACGATCTGAAAATTATTGCAGTACCGGAGAAAATGAGATAAAAGATAGATTAATAGAATCATCCTGTCGGATTTTTAACTCTAGCAAACAGATACTTCCTCTTGATGCCCGAAAAAGACGTCATTTCTTAAGGAGGGCGCAGAAACGTTCTTCTAAGCCTCCTTTCTCTCGAGCTAGTCATTTATAATGGATATTAGATAATGGAATGTTTGGATATTTTGGTTAATTTTTTTTTTTGCTTTTTGAGCATTTTGCGAAGCTTTGCTTCAACTGTACAAACTTTGAAATCTTCAACTTTTTTCGTCTCGGTGAAGAACAGAACTCGGTTTAACAGAGCTGTTTCATATGTTGCAGGATGAAAGGGAGCCCGGAGGACAAACCAGACCCGGACTACATAAAAATGTTCGTTGGTCAGATCCCCCACTCGATGGACGAGGAGGATCTGACCAAAATGTTCTCAGAATTCGGCCGGGTCCATCAAATCAACGTTCACAGAGACAAAACCACTGGCCAAAGCAAAGGTTAGTCCCTTTTTTTCTTGACAATTCATCCAAGTGCCAAAAATGCCTTCAATGACACGGCATGTTACAGACATTGCCTCAATTACTTTGATTACTTACCACCACTTCCTCTGCGTTTTATTTCTTCAACCAAACTAATTTAAATGGTGACTTCTTGGAGCTTACAATGAAGTTTAGCTGAACTCCAATACACTGTCACGGGTTTGTTGTTCGTTGTTTTCGAAAAAACGAGCACCGTAAATCCATTTCAAATTCATCATATCAGATTTTTGGTGTGCATTTTATGGGTGTGCATCGATTTACTTACTTTACTATTTTTCTTCCCGATGATTTTTTGTGATTACTATAGGCGATGCGCATTTCGGGTCCTTCCCTTAATCCATCATCAGGCCACTATTATACCGCGTGTATATAACGCGAATAATAAATAGTACTAACACGACCTGAAGGTGGATTAAGTGAAGGATCCGAGATGCGCATTACCTATAATAATCACGACAATCGATCAGGAGAAAAAAAAGTTAAGTAAGTACATTATTTTATATTATTTCCTCTCCTTTTTTCCCCCTCTCCTTCGAAGAAAACGCAATGAATGAAAAAAAGTCTCTTAGATCCAGTGTCCAAACTCTTTAAAAATTTAACAAGGAAAATACTCTTGATTCAATCGGATTTTTGCTCGAATCAAACGGAAATCCGCTTAAATTAGAGGCTTGACTCTCAATTCAAGCAAAAGTCCGATTGAATTTTGTTGTTGAATTTCCTAAGAGTCTGGATTCCAGACATGGAGACTTTCTTCCAAATGCGCCCAGTGTGAGCATACCTGCTTGCTTTTTGTGCTATATTTCGTGTGAAGTAAGATTTTTCAATGAGTTTTATTGATGAAGTCATTCTGGAAAGACGCACGTAATCGTTGTTTTTTGGTTTCTTTTTTCCTTTTTTGAGACATACATACATACGAGTCGCTGTTATAGCGCTCTTTGGCGCTTTGCGACACCTAATCGCCACAAAGCTCGGTCTTCCCACAGGTTATCAGGGAGTTGACACTCCCTCATCTCACTTAACACCCCCTGTCGCCAACCTCTCACTGGGCGTCCCCTACGCCTCCTCCCAGGAGGAACCCAATCAAGCATCTTTTTTGGCAGCCTCTCTTCCGTCATCCTATTGACATGACCATACCAAACAAGTTGTTTGGTCATGACGTCGAACACGATGTCATTTTCGACTTCCATTATCTGACGCACTCTATCATTACGGACCCGATCTCTCCTAGAAATTCCTGCCGACCTTCTCCAGAAATCCATCTCCGTTGCTCTTAGCATATCCTGTGTCCGTTTCTTCAGCTGCCAAACTTCACATCCGTATGTTAATATACTTTTTACTACAGCGTTGTATATCCTCCTCTTGTTATCTTTGGAAATCCGCTGATCCCAGAGGATTCCATTTAACATCGCTATAGCCTTCCTTGCTAAGGTGTTCCTTTCCCTGATAGCTTGATCCGTCCTTCCATCCTGGGTCAACCGCACTCCCAAGTACTTGAAGTGCTCGCAGCATTTGATCTGCTGCCCATCCTCCAACTCAATGCTTTGCTGATCACCACCAAAAGTCATCTTCTCAGATTTGGATATGCTGACTTCCAAACCCCACTTCCGATATTCTTCTACTAACTTGCGCATCATGTACTCCGCGTCTTCTTGATCTTGAGCAACCACCACCTGGTCATCAGCAAAGCACAGAGTGAACAGAGTTTCAAGATCACCCAAGGGGACACCCATACCAGAACACTTCCTTTTCCATTCCTTTAGCACACATTCGAGGTAAATTTTAAATAATGTTGGCGACAAACAACATCCCTGTTTTAAACCCTTAGTCACATAAAATCCCGCTGACAACCCCCCATGATAATTAATTTTGGTAAAACTCCCTTTATAAAATCGCTTGACAGCATCAATCAACCCCCCGTTAAAATTCGATTTTTCCAAGGCCTCCCAAAGTTTCACCAACGGCACACTGTCATACGCTTTCTGGAGATCCACGAAAATTAAATGCAGCTCCTCTTTTTTGAGACATAACTCTTTATATTTTTAAGATTTTTGCGTTTAGAACTCTTTTCACCCAGAGATGTTGACTTGATTTCGGAAAAATTGCATAATAGTTGAATAGTTTTTTAATCGGTCACACTTTATCAGTATGGTAGAATACAGCGCACGCGAATTGAAATCGCCTTCATTTCAGGTGATACGATACGCACGACTTAGGCGCTCAATAAATTGTATGCTCAGCAGCAGTCTGTTTAAATGACTCTGTAGATTACAAATTAAAGCTTATACCCAGAACGGGTTGACTTTTAGGTATGTCCTGAGAACGACCGAATAATTGGGTAAAAATTGGACATCGTAAAGTTGAAAGGTTCTAAGCCACACCAGCTATTGCCAAATTTTCTCGGACAGTCTAATTTTTCACATAAAAACTGTTTTACGAATTATTTTTGCAAATCTCAGTGAATTTTGTGTATAGCACGAAGCAGATTCCTTGGAAATTTCATAAAACCGCAGAAACGTTCTCTTGTGAAACGTGAAATTGCTCAATAAAATTTGGCAATAGCAATAGCTAATGTGGTTTGGTTCCTGCTTGCTAAACGCGGTCCAATCAGTATTTCTCCTCGTTTTGATTCAGACCGTCAATTTCATAAGTCTAAAACAATAAATGCGGAAAAAGAAAATCTCCGACAGCGTCGGAATATTTTAACTTGGCATATGGACACGAACATGGACATACGCTCACAAAAAAGGGAAAAAGCCCCGGCCTGTTTTTCTGTTTGTTTGTCTTCTTTTCCTCTTCCCTTGTCTATTTTTTGTGTTACAAAGTAGACCGCGAACGAAGTAAAGCTCTTGACGGGTTCCACCTTTTTATCCCCAGTCACTCTGTTTCCCGAGCCTCCCCATGACCCAAGAACCGCCTAACTCAGATATGAGAGCTTAGCGTCTACGGTGTTTTTCCTTAGCGCGGCGGCATTCACCCCTGAATTAGTTCCTCTTTCATCTACCATTACCATTGATGTTCTGCGTATTAAGCCCTTATACAGACCGGGCTCCGAGCTCTTCAACACTCACCCCCCCCCCCCCCACTCCTTTCCTCCATCCGTGTTGGAGTTGATGTAATGCTGTTTGATACGGGTTTAACCTTATTTCCTCTCCTATCGGATCTGACCGAAGAGTAAGCAAGAACCGCATTTTGAGCGATGGGCGGAGCGGGCTCCGTGGTCGCCTACTTTAGCTTATTGGCGGATCCAGCAAATTGGCAACAGTATTTTCTCCATTTAAACCTATGGAAATGCATCGATTCTTGGAAGGGCCAGGTGCTCCGGCAAGAATCGACTATTTAACATAGGTTTAAATGGAGGAAATCCGGTGTTGCCAAATTGCTGAATCCGCCTATGCTTTCGGTGATGGCACGATGGTGTTGTTGATTCGTTGATGAATCCCGACTTTCCTCACAAAAAGCTCTGCACTTTTATAATACATGGAAAGGTTAGAAAGTTCGCCCAAATATAATCTTGAAAATGTTGGAGTTCAATAAATTGATGGGTAAGGGTGTTGCAAATATTCGTCGAATTTTTTTTTTAGATCACTATTGTAGTATCAATAGCTGAAGTCGGGAAATGCCTAACTCAGATTGCGACGTCCGAAATCTCCATTAATGTTTTATTTTTTAGAGGGAAATTGATGATCAGACTCCTTTAAAATTCTCTGTACATATTCTTCACTCATTTAAAAAAAAAAAAAAAGTCAACCAATTTATTGCCAGGAAACATTGTGATTTTTTTTTTTTTTTTTTTTTTTTTTTTGAAGAGAAGGAATTATAATCGAAGATTTTTGAACGTTGAAATCAATAATATTAATTAATATAATAAAAAAAAATATTTTCAAAACACACGTCAAATTTTCCTTTAATACATAATTATATTTAATGAAGTCCTGGAAGCTTTAAATGAGACTAATCCGTGCAGAGCGTGCACATATTTCAGAATAATGAGTTGAAAAACGCTGACTCCGCGAGTTTATATATTTGAGCCTAACACAGAGCGATATGCGCCCTGGCGCCTACAAACCTAACGGGATACTTCACGCGTTGCGCAATGCGTGAAGTATCCCTGTTAGGTTTGTAGGCGCCTATGCGCGTGTCACGCTGGTCGCCCGCCGCTTCGCGGAGTGCTACGGCGTTTCAAGCAACTATTTCGAGACATAGGTGTTGCACAGAATCATAGACGCTCCAAAGTATCAAGAATGACAAGCTTCCTTTAAGGGTACAGAGCTTTCCTTGCGAAATAAATCAAGATACTACGATACAAAAAGAGAGCGGTAATCTAAAAAACTCACTTAGTCCTAGCATCCGTTTTAATAACGTTTAGCTAGCATAATTTTTGAATTTCATTAGAGAACAATGTGACTCGATTTAGGCAGAAACATTATTGAGTATGCCGTCAAGAAAATTGTATTTTGAATCAAGAATAAAATAGCTGAATGAAAGCGGGTTTCTGCTAAGTGACTTTTCTTTTTATTTAAGCATCCTTTTTTCTCTAAACATGCATTATTTTCTTTAAGGAAATCTTCTCGGCGGTATATTTGAGCATATTTCTGCTTGAATTAAGTCACTATTTCCTTTAATTAAGTTAAAAAATCAGGCTAAACGTTACTGGATCAGATACTTGGACTTAGCAAGTTTTTCGACTACAGCTCCCTTTTTTTCGTCGTCACTCGATTTAATTTGCGAGGGAACTTCCTGCTCTTGAAAGATGCCATCAATCATGATACGTTGGAGTGCCTTCAATCTTGTATGATACTGTGCAATACCTTCATGGTGAAATAGTAGTTCGAAGCGCCGCGGCACGCCGGCGCCGTCGCGAAGTTATCGTACACAGGAAAAATCTAAGAGCCTTCAGCTGACGAAAATCAAAAGGTTCATCCAATTCAGGTATAAGAAGATGGGATTTTCTTGAAAGATAATTAAGTCCTGTTGCACCAAAGAGGTGTAGAGAGCCTTAGTGAATTTTCCCTCATAGAATTGACGCCAAAATTCTCAATTATATATTTGTTTCCGTTTGGCCAACCAAACAAACAAAAAACGAGCAAACCCTCATTCTTCCAAGACATATACATTTCATCCAAAAACGTCGTGAGCAAATGTTGTTTGTATTTACATATTGACCAATTAACTTTGGGTCTCAATAATTGGTAAGTGGACCAAAACTCCCCTGCCGAAAAAACGCGTGGACTTAAACTACTGGAAAAAACAAGTGTTCGGACAAAAAATCGTTGACGAAATGTCCTATAACATTGTGTCCATCTCTTAGCGGTCGTCCAGGTGATCTTTTCCCTACAGAGATTGTCCGGTCGTAAAAATTTTCGCTATTCCCTTCCACTTCGCAAATTTAAAAAATCAGCATTTTCAGGTTTAGGTCAAGTTGGACCGCGTTCAGCAGAAAGGAACCAAGCCACATCAGCTGTTGCCAAATTTTACCGGGCAATTTAATTTTTTACGGGAGGACGTTTTTGCGAATTCCTTTGAAAATTTTAAGGAATTCGATTCGTACTATGCAACAAATTTACAGAAATTAGCACAAAAATCCGCATAACCGTTTTCATGTCGAAAATTAAAATGCCGATTAAAGAGGCAATAGTTGATGTGGCTTGGCTCCTTTCTGCTTTACGCGGTTCGGTTTTTAGGGGCGTGATTTCCTCTCTTTCCCTCATCATCAGACAATCCTGCACGCAGACAACTAGGAGGAACAAGAATGATGTTGCATCACCGCGATTCGTTTATTTGATCGCCCCTGTTCCGTTTTGCCTCGCGCTCTTTATTAAAAGTTTTCCGAGGATGCCGGACCGCACGATCGTCTTGGACGCGGCCTCGCACGGAGTCGTGTGCACTTTTATCCGTAAATCTGGCAAGGTCGCGTTCGTCGTCAACGCACGGCACCTCGAGCCCCGGGCCGGACAACATCATTAGTTTTTACGAGGCGCCAAGACGATTTGGTAAACAAACTCCTCTTCATCCTCTCCGCCTTTTTGCGCTTCAGCCCCCGCACAACCCCCCCCCCCCCCACTCCCGGATCAACGGTATCTGCACTTTCGCAGCAGCTTTTCCAGAGGATCGTTAAACCGTCGTCTCAGGGTCAAGGCCACCGAAATTACTCTTTCCGATGGAATTGTTTTAATCATTGCATGGGACCCTCGAGGACTTGAGCGAGGAAAATTCAATTTGAGTGAAATGAAATGCAAGCGGCTTTAATCATGGGCTTGAGTGATATTGCTGACGTCATAGAGCACGGTTGTGAAAAGTATCGGAATTCTTTGCATACTGAAGCTGTTGAGTGGAAAAACTAACAAAAACTAACGGAAAACAAGAGTGGGAACGGAAGTACGCTGAAATAAAGGTTAGTTACTATTGACGTTGCAAAAAAACGTTGATGTCATCATTTGAATCATCGCTGTTCGCTGTTCGATGACGTCATCGAGGAATACATCGTTGGTGACATTAATTACATAATATTAGTAAAAAAATTATGAAAAATACTGCCCACTCAACTTATTATGCACTCTCAATTGAAGCAATGCAAGTATTCTGTGCAATTTCTCCATTGAGGGGCTCGGTGGACGGGGTGCGTAAGTGCAGTTTTTGAGAAAATTGAAATAATTATTCTAGGTATAATATAATGGAATAATCAATGGTATGGACATGTGCAAAGAATGTCGGAGAAGTTGCTCAAACAAGCTTTGGATTGGGTACCTCCTGGAAAAAAGCGACGGGGACGTCCCGTGAAGGGATGGCGGCAGGGCGTTGACGAAGAGATGTTGCGATATCAGTTGCCCGATAACCTCTAGGAAGACAAGCATGAGTAGCGTTTGGGTGCCGCAGAACGCCGAGACACGCAGCAGCTACTTTTATGAATGTATGAAATATCAATGAATTCAACTAAATTTAGTCTCAGAACATATTCTGTAAAACATGTTGAACTCTTGAACCTTCTTTCCGCCATAAGACTATGTAATTTTTAGACTTGGAACACGAATTTCTTCAAATGGCGAAAACTGCACTTGTGCGCCATGTCCTCCAAGCCCTCTCAAATGATCCCAAAGAACCACCGTAATGAGCTCAAGAGGGAGTTTTTAACTCATCTGGGGATTCTGCCATAGTTTTTTGTCTTCTTATTCTGTTTCATACGAAATTTCACGCAAGCTTAGATAGTCAAATAGCGAATTCAAGGGTTTATTAGCAAGAGCATGATTTGCGGAGCGCGTCTCGCCGCGAAACTGGAGCAGGGTAAACCGTGAAGATCCGAGGCTGGAGCGAATCAAGAATCTCAATACGGAGACTCACAGGAGACTGGAGGAGGAGGAGAGGAGGTGGAGAGAGAGGAGACGGGGGCCAATACGAAAAAAGTGTAATGGGGTGGAATGAATATTAACTAAACCTCGGTCGTATTCTAGTTCATTAAGTCGAGGTTGATGTCTGATGACTTGAAGCCGCGATGAGTCTCAAAGCCAACTCAGACGATCCCTCCTCTTGCGACGGTCGGAGGGGGTCAGGGGGGCTCTGCCGACGCTGAAGGGGGAGCATTGTCCCCTGTCGCGGCTTCCATTTCGTCGCGAGTTCTTAATTTCGATCTTCTCCGCTCCGCTCAAACTCTTGCTTAAACGACTTTAACGCGCTGTAGGATTACGGCTCCTAGACAGCCGTGCTCAGGAAAACCACCGTATGAACATTTGAGTGCTGTCAGGTTTCTTCTCATAAGAGATGGATTTTCAAGAGATTTTGTGAAAATTTTGCATTGAAATTAGATAAATTAGAAACAAAATGCTAATAAACTTCTCTGAAAATTTGGAAAATTTTCACCGAGAAAAATTTGGCAACATTCGAATGTTAATGTGGCGTTTTTCCTCAACATGGCCATTGAGGCGTCCTCCTGGCAGGGTTTATGACCTTGTAGAAGGAAATCGATTTTGTCACGCAGCCCGGAGCGCAAACGCATCCCTATTGCGGCAGGTGAAGAAGATTTTAAACCCACTACACAGTATATTTCCCTCAAAATGTGAAAAGTTTAAATTTAAGTTTGTGAAATTTTTATATTCTAACGCATCCTTAATGTTTACACTAAACATTTATTAAGTGGCAAAAATGAAAATGACGGCATTCGTGGCGTGACGACGCGGCAGTCACCGCAAACCATTTGAGACTCTACAAAATAGAGTCAGTCAGTGATTTATCACGCTCTTGCAAATTACTTAATGTAACATTCTACTGCGAAGGAATACAAAATCTGCATGTAATTTTTAGGTAAAAACCGTCCGTCCCTAAACCGAGTCTTTTTTTTTTCTTTTTTCTAAATCATTTTGTTCTCTGTTCATCGTAACCCTGAGGGATTAATTGGTGTGAAAGGCCTCTAAAGTGAGACAAATTTGCCACTGTATCGACAGGAGCTTCTGTCAAAAGTCCAGAGTCAGAATTTTTCGTTGGAACAACAAGAAATCTTCTTGTCTCTGAAAGTATTCCCACTACGGCAAAGAGATATCCTGTTGCTTTAAATCGGGAGACGTCCTGTTGCTTTGAAGCCTTGGATGTCCAATAATTTTTCATGCGCAAAGTTCCAAGTTTGGTCAATGTGACCCGTATTTAAATACAACGATTTTAAAGTATTATACATGCTATTTCTATATTTTTGAAATCAGGAGGTTTTTTAGTTTTTCACCTTTTTGGTAACATACTGGCGCTTTCTCGTCCTCCTTATCCACCGTATGTAAATCCCTCAGAAGATCGAATCAATTGGATCCGGATTGGAATATCTAGGAGCAATATTCGTCCGAAAAAATTTCCAATGAGGCGTCGCTGAGATTCGGGAGGAAAGTCAAAAGAAACGAAGCCCAATAAGTCTCTCTTACTGCAGTCGACTGTTTTGCTTACGTAGCTCTTTAGGCACCAACGTAAATAGGGCAAACAGAAACAAACACAACATTGAGAAAGAGCAGTGAGGAAACAGGCGCGTGTTGACGGCGCAGAGATACAACTATTCGTGCTTGATGGATGTCCGTATTGCGTCTGCAAAATTGAAGGCGCGATGGCGTGACGCGTGACCCGTGACCTCCCAATGGTCCGCTCTATGCATCCAATTATGTTTCGCTCAGAGAGAGAATTTGCAGTTGTCCGAAATGTGATAAAGTTCGTGTTCCAGTGGAAACTACTGAATGATCTGAACACGAGGATACCTTTGGTTCATGAATTGAACAAGTATTGGAGAATACATGACAAAATTATCTAATCTGCCACAATATGTGTGTTTAAATTGGAAATGCCGCCGGATGACGCCATTAGGCGATACATTTTCTCACTTTTAAATCTATTTTATACTATTTCCCATATCAGAAAAAAATTATGAAAAATACTGTGAAATTAGCTCTTTAGCCACTTTCAGATGAAACAATAAAACATGTGCATGCAGATTCTCCATTAACTATGTATTAAATCTGAATAATTTTCCTAGCACCTGACAGCCTCTCATTGGTCCACGGACTTGCTTACTCTTAGGGACGCTAACCGAAGTTTAGCCTATAATTGTGCTAGCAATCTAAACCCGAGCCTGCTAACTTGGTTATAGGACATTTCGTCAACGATTTTTTGTCCGCGCACCTGTTTTTTTCCAGTAATTTACGTCCACGCGTTTTTTTGGCACGGGAGTTTTGGTCCACGTGCCAGTTGAGACCCAAAGTTAATTGGCCCACATGTAAATACAAACGACAATCGCTCACGGCGTTTTTGGATGAAAATGTGAAATGTCTTGGAAGAATGAGGGTTTGCTTGCTTATTTGTTTTGTCTGTTCGGTCCAACGGAGAATAATATATAATCGAGAGTTTTGGTAAACATGGGGGAGCTTCAATTCCATGAGACAAAATTCACTAAAACTCTCTAAAACTCTCTACACCTCTTTGGTGTAACAGGACTCAATTATCTTTCAAGATTTTCCTACCTTGTTATACCTGAACCGGAAAAACCTCTATATTTGCCGCAGTTAAAGGCTCTTAGATTTTTCCAGTGTACGATAAGTATCTTGATTTATTTTGCGAGGAAAGATCTGTACTTTTAAAGGATGCCTGTCATTCTTAATACGTTCAATTTCGTATAATACTGTGCAACACCTCTGTTGTGAAATAGTTGCTTCAGGCGCCGCCGCACGGCGAGCGGGCGGCCAGCGCAAAACGCGCATTAGCGCCTACAAACCTAAGTGGATACTTCAAGCATTGCGTAATGCGTGAAGTATCCACTTAGGTTTGTAGGCGCCAGTGAGCCTCTCGCGCTGGCAGCACGCCGCTCCGCTCTGTTCGGCTTTAATATTTATACTCGCATAGTCAGCGTTTTTTATCTCATGATTTTGAAATGTTTGCACACTCTGCATTGATTATTCTCATTTAAATTGATGGGAAAAAATATGTATCAATTTATCAAAGGGGAATAATAATATAATGTGTGTTTTTTAAATATTGGTGGTTCCGTGTCAAATTTAATGATTTCCAAAGCACTTTAATTTTTTTTTTTTTTTTTTTTTTACATTTTGTGCTTTTATTGTGCTGCAGCGAGGTGTACGCGCAGTCGCGCAACCAAACGCTCAAAATTTGACGTATTTGACTCTAAAAGATTGATGTACAAATGGGTTAAAACTAAAGATTGCGTGCTTCTTGGTTTTTTTTCCCTTTTATTCATTTTTGCAGTTTCTGTTGGCACAACTGCGGCTTATTGAGATTAATGTCGCTTGGAAAAGGTTTTACAAATATTTGTCACGTTTTAAAAATATAAATGTTTTCAAAATGAGGTAATAATTTCGTAAAGAAAAAATAAAAAATAAAAAAAGTACCTATACATATATAAGCTATATCGTACATAGAATATTTTAAGGATAGAAATAAAACCAAATATTCACCAATGACAATTTAAAAAGATGATTCAAAAGGAGAAAGTAATAACATTTCATTAAGAAAATGAGCAACCATAACAACACCTCTTCTCTCTTAATTTCTCATTTCCTTATTGTCAATATAATTTTACATACCAACTAATATATAACGCTTGGACCAAGTCACCGTTGCTTATTTTACGTGTGGGCGTAAACTACTGGACAAAAAAAGGTGCGCGGACAAAAAATCGTTGACAAAATGTCCTGAAACCGCTAACTTCATTCTTAATATCCAATTCTCAACTTAGACAAATAGTTTTTTCTCAGATATTCTAATGTATATAGCCACAGTAGATGGCCCAACTATGTAGATACTTCCAATGAGTGCTGTCAAAGTGAAGATCTCACGTGACATCTGTTAATTGGACCTATTTTTGCCAAACGGAACTGTGTGCATTATGACGTGAGCCCTGTTATACATATATTCTTATGGGTCTCAGGGCTCATGTCTTAATGCATGTAGTTCGTTTTGTCCAATTAATAGTAATACACAGTAATATTACTCAAAGTAAAATGAGTCATTAAGGTCTCATTCTCATGAAGTCTCTTGAGCATTCGAGCCCGTGATTTTTATCCCCCTGGAGTGGAGTTCAACGCTCTTCGTTCAGAAATGCGTGAAACTACTGTTCGTCTCACGCAAGGAAATAACTTTATTTCTAATTGAGTCCTGGAAAGCATGGGGTTATACGGGCAATAGGGCTCATCCCCATTTAGAGTTACGCCTTCACGTCAGAGGAGTGACGTATTGTGACGTACTCTCAGTGAGCTCTTGGAGAGCACTCACGCATGGGATCCTCACTCGCAGCCCAGGAACATCCCCCCCTCTCCCCGACATGTAGCCATAGCCCTATCTGCCACCCTTTAAGATCCAGATATACTACTCTGAAGTCTGATACTTATTATTGCCGCAAAGAGAGCTTCATATTTTGAAAAACTTATCTTGAAATTCCCGTAGTAACTGCTACAGCGGTCAATTCAGCGTTTTCTGAGTTGTCGCAGACTTTTTTTCATTCAGCATGTTAGATCAACGTTTTTTTTCGGTGTACGCAGATTACGAGCCAAGGAGTAGATACCAGAATTTTTCGACGTGTCTAACATAATTTTCGAGCGAATTCACCTTTATAAAGTATATCGATGGTGTAGGTCGGCAATCACATAACTCGGTTTGCGACGTCGCAGACTTCCTGTCATACTTTATTTTTTAAATGGAAAACTACTCAACGGCAACTCTTTAAAACTGCCATGATTTTTCTTCTCTGTGCAAAGAAAATTCTGCAAAATCTTCAAGGAATGATGTCAATTTGTTCTCCTTCAAAAAAATACATAGAGGCGGAGATTTTCAGACACCGCAAACGAGATACGTGATTGCGCACTTATGCCGTCGATATTCATTAGGCTGTATCTTTTGCGTGTGACAGACCCATTTTGAGCTTCCAGCGAGCAGCTGGAGTTAACATGTTACATCATTTACGAAACGAGCTTTTTTTGAACTTTTCACTTTTGGCAACATTGGAGTTTCATTTGTAAGGTGCATTCCCTCTTTTCTCCCTCTCCCTCGGCGTGGGCCCACACTTGTTTCCCTCTTTGTCACCTGGTGCCTTTGAAATGAGCTCAGCGTACGTCTCTTTGTTTCCTTCCGTTGTTCTTCTCAGTCGGATCCCCATTGTGGCGCAGAGTAAAAGTCTCTGCCCGAGACAATAAGAACAGAAAAGCGGGAAAAGAAAGCGGAAAAAACAGCAAACATTCCCGCAGCCGCAGCCCGCAGCTCTCAAGTCGCTCCCCGGAGAAAAATCCAGAGATGAAACCCGTGGACATAGAACCTCGTTCGGAACGATATTCTGTATTTCATAGGATAATCGGTACCGCTTAATCTACCATTGTCATCATTACTTTGGATCGCTCAAATATATTGATATGATGAATCAATGATTCGTTTAAAACCAAGGGCGATACACCAGAGCAGGCCGTTATACTGAAAAAAAAGTTACGGGCTATATAGACGTACCTTCCGTTCCAGGCTCAGAGACCGAAAGTTCCGGGTGTTGGAGCCGTAGCTTTGATTGCTCCGGGTGCTAGCCCGGAACTTTCGGCCTCTAAGCCTAGTACGCGGACGATATGTCTAAACAGACCTTAAGTACCGTTTCCACGGCCGGAGTTTTTTTCAGTGTAACAAGACGTCCTTTGGAATTTCCCGATCTGGCGACGAATCCTGCCGATTTGCTGTTTCACTACTTTTCAAACGTTTCCCCGATTTGCGGTGCTCCACTGGATACCCCCCCCCCCCGCCCCTGATCTGCATAAGACCAATGTAATCGGATCGGGGGAACAGCAGAGAGAACAATCAAATCGGGGGAATCCGCTGGCAACGTGGACAGTCCTCGCCCCCGTTTTGTAAAGATTATCACACTCAACTTTCCTGACGGACTGGCCTGGGTCTATTGACCACGATTTAAAGCAAAAAACAAAAAGTAAGGTTAATATTACATATAGCGTCGTCCCACTCATAGAGTACATAGAGTCGTAATGTAAGTGGGAGAGCTGGCGCCATGTTCTGCTCGACGAGTTCCGATTCCGGTGTGCGGGGTCACTTTTTCGATACATACTCGATCCAAAATACGGGAACCAATCAGAAATGGATTCACGTTGTCTTGACTCTCAGTAAAAGGGACTTTAAATGCGACTATTTGCACTCGAAGTTGGCTCCTGTTGCATATACCCAAAATTGAAGGCGTTCAACGTTCTCGTCGGATGCATGGCAGAACCAGGCTTCGCGCCGTCGAAAGTCGGTTAGTCGACGTGTCTACGGGCGGAGGTCGACGCGCGTTCGGGAACTAATTTAACGGTTCCCCCGATATTAGCCCCGGCGCTGAGGGCGTCGCGACGCTGATGGCTCTTGCGGTGACGCCGACGCATCCCTCTTCCGGCGCGCCCCAGCCCGACCAATCCCGCCCGCCGCCGCCCTCCCCGAGCTTGAGTGCTTCCTCCTCTTTTGCATACGGCCCGGCGCTTCCGCCCCAGTCGAACGTTTGCCGCAGTTAAACACAATAACCGACTTCTGCGGTGATTGGTTTCCTGTCGTTGTTCCCCCGTCCACGCTCCCGTTACCCCTTTCATCCTCCCCCGGGTGGGGGAGGGGCGGCTTCCGACCCTCTATTCTGCCGTGTTAAGGAAAAACGCCGTATGAACATTCGAGAGTTGCCAAATTTCCCCAGATAAAATGTTTATTTTTGCGGAAGGTTATGAATATCTTCCTTGAAATTTTCAGGAACTTCAAGTAAAATTGCGAACAAAATCATCTGAAAAATTGGAAGGAAAATATTCATAAGTTTACCAGGAAATTCGTGTTTTATCAAAGGAAATTTGGCAACGCCTGAAGGCTCATACGGCGTTCTTCCTTAGCACGGCAGTATTCTACGTTCCATCGTGAAACAATGGGTACGATGCGAGCAGAGATGGAACAATCGAGAGACCTATGCTGCCGTGCTAAACAAGAACGGCGTATGAACCTTCAGACGTTGCCAAGTTTTCTTCGATAGAAATCGAATTAAAGAGGAAAATTGTGAATATTTTCCCCCAAAGTTTTCATACAATTTAGCACGCAATTTAATCTCAAATATCTAGAATTTTCAAGGAGAAATAAGCATGAATGTCGTCGAAAATTCATGCTTTATCTCGGGAAATTTGGCAACTCTCGAATGTTCATACGGCGTTTTTCCTTAGCACGGCAGTATGGACCACTAGGTACGGTGTAAGAATTAAATCATCCAGAGACGTTGAATTGTGTCACTCGAAGACATTCTTTTCTGAAACTCGCTTTTTTCGGCCATGCCTCACCAAACTTGGGTATTTTAATCATGCTTAACGTAAGGAAGAGTGATTCTAGGCTTTGAATCGGTATGTTAATTCAGTAGTGTCATGAAGAGGAGAATGGAGTTGTTGCATGTGTGAGGAATTTGCAATTTGACTATTGATTCTTTTGTAAAAGTTCGCGAGAAACACGATGGTACTACTGGTTTTCTCTGACATCAACTCCCAAGCTCAATAAAAGCTCTCAAGTTGAGGTCAAAATTGAGGGGATATTCCACGCTATCCTGAGAGTCCACGTCTACATCAAGACAAACTTTCTATGCAAAGATAGGGAGCAAATACATTGACAGGGCTGCCACTTAATTTGGGGACTCTAAAATTGTAATCACGGCATCCCTACTAATGTATTTGCTCCCTATCTTTGCATGGAGAGTTTGTCTTGATGTAGACGTGGACTCTCAGATTAGCGTGGGATATCTCCTCCATTTTGGCCTCAACTTGAGAACTTTTTTTGAGCTTGGAAGTTGATTTCAGAGAAAACCAGTGGCAATATCGTGTTTCTCGCGAACTTTTGCATAAGAATCAACGGTAAAATCGCAAATTCCTCACACATGCAACATCTCCATTGCCAGTAAATGTTCCCAATTCTTCAAGGTCTTCACCGTAGTTCACATGGATTTTTGATGAGAAAACATGCACTGCAATGCTTGTTTTTTGACCTTGCTCAAAGTACCTGCAGGAGGAGACTATGGTCATCTCTGTAATTTTAGGAAAGAAATAATGCGTTGACTTTTGACTGGTTCCTGGTTAAAGAACTTGCATTGTCCAAAAAAAAAAACTCAGCTCTCGTCTTTGGCTTCAGAAATTTCTGAGCGTGTACTCTCCAAAAAAACAAACCTTAACTTTAGACATTTTCAGTTCCTGAGAATTTAAGGGCTTTTGTAGCTAATTTCACGGTGCAACTAATATTTCCGACTCCATAAGGATATTTTGGAACGAAAATTATTGACAGTGACTCTAGGTACACCCCATATTTTGCCGGTCGTCGAACCGTATCAAGAGATGAAGGAACCGTGTTTATGAGTTTTATTGATCACCCTGCGAGGAGAAAAGTACAGATGTTTGGCAACACTCGTACCCAAGCACCGTAATATGCAAAATAACCCTGAGATGGGCATGAGGGACTCAATAAAAGTACCCCCTACGCTCCAAGGTTGCCTAGCGTTCCTGAAGAATGTTTGAGTCTCCTTTTTCCTCCAAATATATTGCTATAATATAAGGGACCAAACTGCTCCTTTTACCGTGCCCTACAAGCCTTTTAAGATTTACAAAGCATCGCTGAGAAGAAAGGTTGATAATGCGAACCAGTGTAAAGTTCAGTATCAAAATTGGACGTGTTTCTATCAAACAGAACTAAGCACAGGTGGAAAAGATGGGGTGTGCTCGTTAGTGCTTGGGTTACAAGAATGAACGGGAATTAAATTGCCAGTGACGAAGCCGTCTCACGGCTCCTCGTAGTGGGCATTAACTCATGAGCCCTCTTCACAACGCTCTAGAGCCATGCCCATGGCTCAGGGGTGCCGCATTCAGTTGGCTCACAATTCCGTTTGCTGAGTAGGAAAAGCGGGATTTTACATTCTGTCTAATGGAGCTATGTGCAAAGTATATGAGCCATGGACATGTGTCTAGAGCGTTGTGAACAGGGTTCATGAGTTAATGCCCACGACGAAGAGCCGCGACGACGGCTTCGTCACTGGCGCATTACACCTTCCATTCATTCTTATGGCCCGAGCACTTACGAGCAGACCCCATCTTTCCCACCTGCACAAATTTCTGTTTGATAGAAATACGCCCAATTGATATACTCTCGGAATATCCTGCTAAATAGATTATGTAAACCGGGCGAGTTTATTGGAGTTTATAAACTTTGTAAGCGCGTTGACAAGCGTAGGCAACGACCACAAGAGGGTGTCACAAACTCTTGCCTTACCTTATGACATTGCTAACATTGTTCGTGCAGCGGGCCGATTACTGAAATTGATAGACAAAATGATAGACAAAGAAGAAAAGGAAAAAGGAGCGATCCTATTGGTTGGAATGGGTGGTTGTTATAGACTAAGGTTCGGAAAATGATGGACTCAACTCTAGGATTTCTCGTGGGTTGCCTATAGTTTGTCTATCACTCATTTTCTATGTCCATTGCAACCATCCGCTTCCACTAAAAAACTAAAAACTTCGTATCTCCATTCAACACTTTTTCAATTTTTTTTCTGACAAAATGTTATTTTACAAAAAACCTAGCAAATATATTCATCCTCCATTTTTTAAACACCTCCACCATACCATTCAGAACTAAAAATTGAAAAATGAAGCCTTAGCAATTGAATTTTCTTGTGATAGAGCAGTACGTGCTGGAAAAAATTACAAAATTTCAAGTGGAGTTACGGCTTTTTTCTGTGGACGGCAGGAATAGGATGGCTCCATTTTCTTTTTGTTTTCTCTGTCTATCGTTTTGTCTATCAATTTCGATGATCAGTCCACTGGGTCTCTAAAATGTGAAGCCTTTGGTCAGGATGGGCCTTAAAGTCAGAAAAAATCCCTAACTCGATCCATTAAGGGTGCAAGATTTGAAAATTTAGGAGGAAAATTGACAAGGTGGCCGGGTGGCCTGGGCACGATGCTTGCACGTCGGCGGCGCGCGGTCCTCGGTTTCAATAACAACGAAGACGTAAAACAAGTTTGATTGCAGTGTTAGCATCGTTTGTCTCCAGATTTGAATTCAGCTCCGCTCCGTTTCCAAGCGGATCTGTTGACGTAATGCGATTCCAGTTGAATCCCTCCTCCCCCGTCCTTCCGCGAGTCGTCTCCTCGATTTCATTCGCCGCGGGGGCGTGCAGGGGATTACACTCCTCACAAAAAACGTTACTTACGCGAATTTCGCGAAGCCGTTTTATAAATCGGGTCAAATGCCTTGATTACCTATCTAGCGGTCATCTAATAAATACCTCTTAAAAGGCCATTCAAGTATTACGTAACGCACCTAGGAGGTAAGGGGGGGGGGGGTTGAGCCAGCGTTACGATGCGTTACAATGGGGAGGGGGGTCAAGCCCAGCTTAACGTAATAAATTCGAACAGGGGGAAAAAACTTTGGGCAAAGGCAAAAAATTGAAAATCTTTTGTTGATCTCTTCCCGTCACATTTCAGCAAAATATCCTCCAAAAAAAAGCCCCAAATTTTTTTCAAGCTGTTTTCTTGGCGTTTTCTTGATTTCTCGAACCTATATCTAAAACAAGCTCTTTTTGGCAATGCTATTTTGTTTTCTCTCTTTTTTTCGTTGACCAGTGAAATTTTCAGAACATAAATGCAAAAAATGTGTAGCTGAATCGCAACTTGTGAGAATCGCTGATCGTGTTTTATTGTCTTCAAAGAGAACGAATCTTAATGTTTCATTGCAAGTTTGTGTCATTTTTTCTTTATCGAATAGGCGAAGGAACTCACAGAAACTTATTAGAGACTGTCGGTTGATTTCTTCCAAAAAGTAAAACTTAAGCGAAACTTTACAATGTTGTATTCTGAGATACGTATTTGTCGACTTTACAACTTATGCCGAGAAATCCAAAGTTTCGCATAGCAATTGAATCGGGACGCACGAATACCGCTAATGTCCATTTTTCCAGTCTTCAGTTTTTTTGAGTTAATAATACTTTTCGGAGTTGGATGCAACCACGAAAGTGGCGTAAATACTCGTCACCGGGTTACCTTAATCCCAAAACGAGTCCTTTCATCACTTTTATGGTTGTATCAACCCTTTAAAAGTATTATCAACTCAAAAACCTGAAGACTGGAAATATGAACATTAGCGGTTTTCGCACGTCCCGATTCAATTAATCTCTAACCGAGTGAAATTAAAAATATGCTCGCGGATACCGCGGCTTAAGTAATCAAAAAGTAATAACTGCTCATCCATGATTTCCGAATAATTTTGTTAAGTTGGTTCTTCTCGATTTCACCGATCCGTTCCCACGGCTCCGCAAAGAATAACAATCGCGGGCGGGAAACGAGACGGAGAGATTTCTCTCTAAAATTGACGTTATCTGCTCCTCCAATTATATAAACACCGCACTCTCTCCGAGCGGAACGAAAAACTGAATAAATAATAACAATTAAAAATAAATGCACGGCGCTCTTTGAACTTTCTTTGCCCCTTTTCAATTTGTTTTATCTTGTCTTTACTGCTTCTTGACGCTCGGGTCCTTTCGGTTTCCTCCGTTCTTTGCCCCAACTTTTAGCATCGCTTCCTTCAGATTACGTTTTCTCTGTACCTCACTCCCGTAGTTGCCGATTTTGTATATCAAATTTCTGAGCATGTTAAATGGGTCACTGGACAAGGTCTGGAGTAGAAGAAAACATTTTTTCTCATTAAAATCTTACAAAGAGAACAATTCACACAACGGGAAGTTTTGAAATCAACCCCTGAACGAGGTATTAACAAGTCTTTAAACACAGATCAAATGGAAGTTCGATTACACAAATGACGTCATTTGTATTTTTGCCATTAAACCAATGTTAATAGAAAACACTTTTATCATGTTCAGAGTTGATTTTCAGCCTTCTTGTTGTGTAATTTGATTTCCTTGTGGTATTTTTAAGAGACAACACGTGTAGCGTTGTGCTTCAATTCATACCTTGTCTTGAGGCCCATTTTAATGGATTCATCGGGCACGTCTGAACTAGGAACAACGACTGCCGAATTTTTTTTCCTTTTTTTTTTCAAACAAATACTTGTATTTTTAAAATAATGAAACAGCCCTCAAACATGTTAAACTGTAAAGGGAGAAAACCTTTTTTGGAATTTTGTTGCAAAATTTGAAAAAGGTTGAATTGAGGATTTCGACAAGCAAAGATATACTGGCTATTGTTTAGAATTGGTTAAATATGGTTGTGGCAGAAGAACAGCGTAGAATATATTTTTTTTTTCTAATAAAAGAAGATCCACCCCTCCGTGTTATTCTGAGACATGGCAACCTCGATATATCTGATTTTTTCCTCCGTTATGTCTGTACATTTCATTCCCATTCGTTGAAATTCATCCCGAGTATAATCGAGGTGTGCGGGGCCCACCACTCCTCCCTCCGTTTTAAAAGGGAATTAGCATTTTTACCCGATCGTTTGAACTAAGAATTAAGTCAGTTCCAAAGGCAGGGACTAATTTTTAGTATTTTTTCCCTCCTTACAACTACGCTAAGTCTATAAAAAAGATGCAAATCGGTTAAAGAGGACAAACTCTCTTGCCATCTTTCTCCGACGTATGCGGTTCCTTTTTCTTTTTCCTCTCCCTTTTTTCTCGATAAAGATACCCTGGAAAGTCAGAAAAAATCAGATAGGTCGCGTTGTTATCGAATCGCGTGAAAAATGTGTCGATTTCTCTTCATGTTTTCCTGAATCAGCGCAGTCCTACCTTCATTAATCTGAAGCACGCGACTTTTGTCCATTGAGGTATTCTGGCGTCACCAGTAACGCATCATCACATTTATCGAAAGAAAAAATGGTTGCATTATGTGAAGAGCCCTGTTATGGATGTATTCTTATGGGTCTCAGGGCTCATGTCTTAATGCACATAGTTCCGTTTGATAGAAATACGTCCAATTCAAGTTAACCCTTAGATGCCCACGACTTTCTTTTACACACGAACTCCCAAGGCCGGTCACATTTGAATACATGAATTTTGATAGTTTTTTAAGTATTACCTATGTTGTTCTTATGTTTTTTAGGTAAGAAATGCTTATTTTGGCATTTCATTTTTTGGTAATGTACTGGCGCTTTCCGCCTTATGCAACCCCTTTTAGAAGCGATAGTCGGGTGAGTTAGACCCGGCTTGTGAATTCTAGGGAATGTCCTCAAATAAAAATTTTAAACATTTTCCCCTTTAAAAAGTTAAGTAACGATTTGGCTACATTTTACCTTGATTTTTCTAAAATTTAAAAAATATGAGACATCCTAACAAGTTAATGACGGCGCAGAGATACAACTATTCCTGCTTAATGGATGTCCGTGATGCAGCTGCAAAATTGAAGGCGCAACGGCGCGAGGCGTAAACTTGCAATGCCCCACTTCATGCTGTCAATTAGGTGTCGCTCAGATTTAGGAGACAAGTTAATGAGAGAAAGTTGGGAGAAAAGTTAAGAGGCTGGATTACGTCTCTCCGATTTTCGGCTCACGGTACCTTTGAAGCACCACTACAAATTAGACAGACTGAAACAAACACAATTCGAAAACAGAGCAAGAGGAAAGACGCGCGTTGATGACGGCGCAGAGATACAACTATTCGTACTTGATGGATGTCCGTGTGGCATCTGCAAAATTGAAGGCGCCCTAACGCGAGGCATGAACCCGCAGTCGCAACACTCCGTTATATGTCGTCAATGAGGTGTCGCTCGGATTCGGGAAAAAATACAAGTTAAAGAACGAGGCACAATTGTATCGCGTCTAGCAGAAAGGAACCAAGGCACATCAGCTATCGCCGAATTTAATCGGGCACTTTAATTTTTTACACCAAAACGGTTGTGCGGATTTTTGTGCGAATTTCAGTGAATTTCCTGCATAGTACGAAGCAAATTTCTTAAAATTGTTGGAGAAATCCGCAAAATTGTTCTCTTGTAAAAAATGGAATTGCCCAGTTTTTGGCAATAACTGATGTGGCTTGGTTTCTTTCCGCTTAACGGGGTCCAATCAAGTCTCTTCCAGCTTTGGCTGTGTTGTCACTCGAATCTGTCTTTTTTTCTATTTAATGTCAGATTCTTTTTTTCAGACTGTATTTGTAGACCAATATTTATTGCTAGTATTCACCGGCCCCTTCATTCAACTCATAACTCGGCCGTAGTAATATTGCTTCGTAGACATTGTCCATCCCAAAAGCCGCCCTTAAGAAACGCCTACGATAGATTTCCGATAGTCGCAACTTTGAAAAACCGAATTGGGTCGTTTCACAACTAAGAGTGAAATCTGGGCAGTGCTCCCATTTCCCGGAACTAGTTGCAAATTTTGCAACTTTCGAGATTTTCCTGGCTTTTTCCCGGAGCTTTTGAAATTCCCAAAATGTTCCGGATCTTTTGCATTTTTTGAAACATTCTCGGAACTTTTGAAAAAATCTAAAAAGAATTCCGACGAACTTTTTGACGGTCATGGAGTGGGAGAAATTGGAACAAAAAAGTTCCTACTCCCGAACTTACTCCCACTCCATGATCGTCAAAAAGTTCCGAAATTCTTTTTCGCTTTTTTCAAAAGTTCCGTGAAATCTGAAAAATGAAAAAGATCCGCACTGACTCTCGGGGCTCGATCTAGCAGCAACGCCCGCCATTTCCCGGGCGGAATTAATTTTTCCTCGTCGATCCGGGTTCGTTATCGCGAGGGACGCGGCTCGATCCCAATCTGCATATCATAGCTTTTTAACAGTTCATTAAAATAATAAAAACATTTATTTTCTTGTTGCATTCGGATTTTCCCCCCTGGAGGAATTTCAATTAGGAAAATGGGGAAATTAAATCCGCATTAAGTCGTTCTCGTACCCCGTGCCCCCCCCCCCCTCTACTCTCGGTCCCCACCACCATTCGAGCTTGGTTTTCTTTTCCTTCATCCCCCCCTCCCAGCTCCTGACTATCTGTACCCCTTTACGGTGCCCTTACATCGTTACAGTCACGAAGTAATTGCCCCGTCTCTATTAACAAGCATGCGTACTATACTGCCGTGCTAAGGAAAAACGCCGTATGGGCATTCGAGAGTTGCCGAATTTCCTTCGATAAAATGTTTATTTTTGAGGAGAGTTATGAATGTTTTTCCGAGAAATTCGCAAGAACTTTGGATAAAATTGCGAACAAAATTACCTGAAAAATTGGAAGAAAAATACTCACAAGTTTTCTCGAAAATTCTTGATTTACCAACAGATACTTGGCAACGCCTGAAATCTCATACGGCGTTTTTCCTTAGCACGGCAGTATATAATTCACTCGACCTCTGTGTAAAGGTTGGATCCTCATCTGGATTGAACTAAACAGAATAACACCAAATCAAACTGGGGGGGATTGGGAAGTAAGTCAAGCGTACGGTTGAGCTTAACCATCGCTATTTGTATCTTGTGCGTAAATTCAAAATCGAGAGAAAAAACTTCGAATGCGATAGTTGGCCTTAAGCTTATTGGCAGAGTTTGATACTTTTTTTCAAAACAGTTATTTTTTATACAAAGAGACAGAGTTTAAAAGAGAGGGATTAACTTTTGTGGTTCGAATTTTGGAGATGAAGTATACGGAATTAGTTTTCCTTTTTACAGATAGATACTCCTGTGATAGACGCGCGTCGATGACGGCGCAGAGATACAACTATTCGTACTTGATGGATGTCCGTGTTGCATCTCCAAAACTGAAGGCGCGACGGCGCGAGGCGTGAACTCGCAAACACGTCGAGCCGCCCTACAAGTGGTTCTTTTCTGTCAACGAAATCATTTAAGATTGAAATTGAAATTCCCTTATAGTAAATTTCGAACGTAAATATAACTGGTGTGTTTAACAGTATTCAAAAAGACAAACTCATGCGAAAAAAGTAGGAAACAAATAAAAAAAAAAAATGAATAAAAACACAAATAATAAAAAGAAGATTTCTTACAATCATTATGCTGCCATTTTTTTGCTCTTTTGGATAGCATAATGGCTGTAAGAAATCGTCTTTCTATTATATTTACTTTTATTTTTGCTGCCTCTCCAGGCATGTTTAAGTAAGAGCTCATGCGAAATGAATAAAATTTTCTGGTTCATTCTGGAGAAGACGTATTTGATACTTATTTGCCTTTACAGACGGGTCGGTATGCATGCTCCTTTCTAGTGTCTCCTTGCGCTCGGTTCTCTTCTGCTGAATTCTGTCGGCATGAGAATTTTTTAGGATGTGACAGATGGTTCTTTTCAAAAATGTCCAGTGTAGATAGGACTAGTGTGCTCATTGCTCGCAAGTACCTTCCCGTAACTTTCTAAAGTTTACGAAACAGTTGCATTCCCCCGTTCATCTGCCGCGCGTCCTCGTTTTGTCAGGAATTCCCGACTGCGAAACTGACGAAGCGCCCTTTTGCGCGGAGATTCGCCCACAGTGACAGATAAATTATAGGGACAGTGAGGGATAAATTAGGAGAGCGGATGGGCCTTGAAAAGCGGTCGTTCCGAATGCACGAGAAAGAATAGGAGCGCGGTAAACAATTTTCACCGCGGCGCCGCCACCAGATCGAGCCGAGCAACGAACCCGCGCCCGTTCAACGCTCCGATTCGCGGCCGTTGAGTTGGCAAAGGGGCTCCTCGAGCGGCAAGCGGAAAGTTCCGTCCCTTTTGACGTTTTAAACGCCGTGCAAAATTAATGATCACGACAAAGATCTGTTTAGAGTCAGGAAGAAACAATTATACGATTCTCAACCCTTCTTGTTTCCCGGCCCGCGATCCTCCTCCTCCCCCCTCCCTCGTCCCCCTCCCCCTCCCCCACCCCGAGTCCTGCTAACTCGTCGGGAAATACGGTGAAGCACGAGACAGACAAAACTTTCGCGACCCGTGGCATCAAAAATTACGGCGCGGGCCTCTCTTAATAATATAATATTTTTCCGTACAATTATTCAACGCCGAGTTGCCACAACTCGCGGGAAAACATTCGCGGCCTGGGTCTCTCTTGGCTTGAGTCCCTCCGGGTGTTATAGGGTTGAACAGTTGGACGTATTTATGCTAAAAACAGGGTGCTTACCGTACGGAAAAAAGTGCGGATACACTGGAAAAGCACGGATTTCAGAGGGTCAGTACGCAAGTACGGAAAAGGAAAGGATTTTCCGTGAAAAGGTACGGAAATTCGAGATTTTTTAATGAAATCTAAAAAATAGCCTCGGGGGTATGCAATTTCCTGACATAATCCATTTATCAAGTTCCCACTTTGATTCCCCGAGTTTTTCGGTTTATTCCTTTGTAATTCCATCATTCCATTTTCCCAATCTGAAATCAGTTAAAATTGTGTGTCAGGTAAGGAAAAGTAAGGAAAAGGTAAGAAAAATGCAAGAAATTTTAAGGAATGTCAAGAAAATGAATTTTTAGAATATTAGAAATCAGCAAGGAAATTTTAATAACAGGGTACCAGTGGCAGTAGACACCCTGTAAAAAGAACTAGAGACGCTTGCGCAAGATGGGGTGTGACAGTTTGAACTACATTTAAAAAATGTTTAAGTGGGCGTAATTCCTTTTGAGAAAATTGAAAAGTGGGATTTGACATGAAATCAAAAGTAACTAAGCGCCAACTGTCTGCCAACTCATGAACCGTGGACATGTGACAAGAGAGCGGTTGACAGAGCTCATGAGGCAACGAGTCCAATCACCGATCTCCTCGTCGTGCCCACATTCGGTTGTCGCTACTGACGTCACTGGCGCTTTATAAGTCCCATTCATTCTTACGGCCCTCAACTAACTAGCACACCCTTTCTTTCCCACCCATCCCTAGATCTTTTCAACGTATATACGTCAAATTCAAAAATCGGTCATTCAAGTATTACGTTTGTTACTTATGGGTAGAGCAGAGGAGGGCAGAAGAGAGCAGTGGAGGTTAGGAGTCGTAGAGCGCGAGGGAGTGCTGTAAAGCGACTTATATGTATGTATGTGTACTTATAGGTAGGGGTGGGTGGGTCTGAGCCAGGCTTACGGGGTAAGGAGAAACGGCCAGGGCCAGGCTTCTGGTTCATGTAAGTCTCCGTTTTGGAAAAAGAAAATTCTCCAGTAAAAATAATTTCCTCTGCAATGTCTCAGGAATTCGACATTATTTTTCTGGAACGACCACTGTTGTGACCCTATTCTTATCTTATCGTCAACTTCATCCATATCTACAGAAGGGATCGTGTAAGTTTTTTGGAAAGATTATAGTTCATATTCATCAACTGAAATAAATATCTTCTTGTAGAAAATTTGACAATGTTCACACGGCGTTTTCCTGAGCACGCCAGCTCACCACAGCCATCGACAAACCACAAGACTGTTCCGGGGAATAATTAAATTCTGTGCGCCCCCGAGACGATTCCATAGTTTTCGTTTTTGTTTTTTTTTCTTTTCCCCCTCTTATCCCTTTCAAAACTCGTTTCGCAAAGTTCAAAAGCCCACACTGTTAGAAAAAAAGGCGTGAGTTTCACACTTCGGCGGAGAACATACGGAACCAGTTCCGTCCGCGTGAGAATTCCTTGAGTGAAAAATCGAGGGTTGAGTCTAGTCACTTTTAACTGTTGATTCTCATCCTTTCTCCGCCATCGCAGCACGCCGCACGGGATGGTGCTTTCGTCGCCGAGGATTGACTCTAGTCCCGCTTGGGATGATGCTCAACCCGCGAGGATTGATTCTCAACCCGCGGAGGATTGATTCTCAACCCGCGGATGATTGATTTTCAACCCGCGGAGTATTGATTCTCGACCCGCGAGGATTGATTATCAACCCGCGAGGATTGATTCTCAACTCGCGAGGATTAATTCTATTGTGGTATTATTTTGGATGATTTATTTGAAATTATCCAAAGTTCTACTCAAATGAAGAATAGTGAACTGAAAGTGTGTCTCGGCAATCTTTAACCTAGGTTTTGTGAAGTGTTTGTGATTACCAGAAGACCAGAACCCTGCAGCTGTTGCTGAAAACTAAGTTCGAAAAAACTATGAAATATATAGGAAGTGTGCAACGTTGCAAACGGAGATACGTGGTTTCGCACTTTGATTATCGATATGCAGCTCCTGAAAAATCTGTATAATTTCGCATCTCTGTACCCACTGAACATTCGGTTAGACTTTACAAAGAAACTGTAACTTAGGATTTGTAATTGCATCTTTTCTTCCTCAATAAGAATAATAAATTGGACGTATTTCTGCCAGACGGAACTATGTGCATTAAGACATGAGCTCTGAGACCCATAAGAATATATGCATAACAGGGCTCACGTCATAATGCACATAGTTCTGTTTGGCAGAAATTCGTCCAAATATAATCAATTTGAACTTGATAATGCTGATGCGGTTTCTTTCTAATCTTTAACTAGGAGGTTGCAAAAAGCACTAAGATTACGCAGAGCAAGCACTGGAACATGCATTGCAAGGTAAAAAAAAATTGTAAGAGTTCAAATCTGCCTACTTTAAATCGGCTATATAGATGATGATGCAGGATATCATACCTGTTCTCAAGAATTCAAATATGATCTCCTCCTGGGTAGGCTGATCGGTTACGTTTAAAACTATATATTTCATAGTTTCTTCGAACTTAGTTTTCAGCAACAGCTGCATGGTTCTGGTCTTCTGGTAATCACAAACACTTCACAAAACCTGGGTTAAAGATTGCCGAGACGCACTTTCAGTTCACTGTTCTTCATTTGAGTAGAACTTTGGATATAAATCATCCAAAATAATACCACAATGAAATTAAGCTTAATGGCAAATAATCGAGACAAAAACGGATACTTACAGCCACCGACCGCGCTCGCGATTAAACTGGCGCGACGAAATGACCGTTACAAATTCCTTCTAGAAGATCTTCGCTTCCCCTTTCGGAGGGGGAATCGCAGGAACGGAGGGGCCCGTGAACCCCGTGGCATGGATGAGACTCAACCGTTGTGGATTGACACTAAGACCTCAGCGGACGAGCTTGTGAGCTGGAGAAAGAATTTGCTATCTTCAAACCTTTCGGGTTGTTTTTCAACGCTGTAGTGATGTAGCTCAAACTGCAAAGATTGATTCGCATGCCGTCCTAAATTCTCAATCCTTTTCTCACTCCGTAATTCTAACTCCGACTCCGAGATTTTTAACAGTGCAGTTTCGGACGGATTGGATTCCGCGGGATGCCGTGCTCGAAGTCGAATGTATCGAATTGACGGATTCTGTCGGACGCATAATAAAGCTGTTATTCGACTCGGACAAAGGGCACCCCGGGTCGCGCGGCACATTTCGCGAAACTAATCCAGACGCAACCCCCGTTATTTCAACGAAGACACCCTGCGGATGCGCGGTTTCGACTCAGCGCGGTCGTAATTGCCTTTCGGGAAACCTTACCCACCGCACCGGCGACCAATTTTCCAAGAATCCCAGACAGCGTTGCCAAAGCTGGCGAGCAGTCCCCTCGCCACTCGCCTGACTTTCAACGAGATCGCTTGGGGGATGTGTCAACGCCGCTTTCGATGAGTGAAAAGGGTGGAGAGCCCGTTGCCAAACCCCTAATGAGCGAAGGTTTCTTGGAAGCGGGGGCGGGGGCGGTCGGAGTAACGGACACTTTCGCATGCTTTTGCGGTCTTGACGGCGCTCGTTAAAGGAGACCTTCCTGGAGTGACTTTCAAGTGTCCACCGCAAATCGAGGCCGCCTCCTTTCCCCCGTCCTTTCCCAGCCCCCCTCCTCCCTCCCCCTCCCACTCCCAGTCGAGTTTCCGGGTTAATTTAACCGAAATATTGAAGCCTGCGGTTCTCGAGTCCGAGAGCGAGGGTTTCGAAATCAAAATCGAGCTTGTTTCGTCGGATGGCCATCGGGAAATTGTAGCCCCTCTCCGAGACGGTGTTTCGGGGGACTTCTTTATGCCAGAACTGGATTCTCAAAGGGAAAAGTTATAGTTAGATATACTTTTGTAGGTGAATTAGGTAGTGCAACCTAACTTTATCGAGGCAAATCTGGCAATCGGATTTTAAGGTTTCCTTATTTGGACGTATTTATGCTAAAAGGAACTATGTGGAAGTGGAAAGATGGGGTGTGCTCGTGGAAGCTGCGTGAGAAACAATGTAAAAGTGGATATAGTTCCTCTTGAGAAAATGGAAAAGCGAGATTTGATATTGAATCAAAAGGAACTGAGCGCTAACTCGTGAGCCGTGGGCATGTGACAAGAGCCTTGTGAGCTTGTGCACAAGGCATATGAGTTAAAGAATGATGACCTAGTCGTCGTCGCTCTTGTCGCGCCCGGTCCGCACCGCTGATGTCACTAGCGCTTTTAAAGTCCCATTCATTCTTATGGCCCTAGCAATAACGAGCACACCCCATCTTTCCACCTGCACATAGTTCTGTTTGATAGAAGTCCGTCCATATGAGAAAACTGGCAGTGCCCAAATAATGACGTAGTTTCAGGCAAAACAGCCGTAAGTGGCATTATTCTTCCAAAGAACCGATGAACCTGTTTTGTCCAGTAGTTCACGTCTGCGCGTAAAATAGGCAACTGTGACTTGGTCTAAGCCTCAAAACGTCATATTTTAGTCCGTATGTAAAATTCCAGTGACAATATCGAAATGAGAAAATTGAATGAGAAGGAGGTATAACTCGAGGTTACAATTTTTCAAATGAAATGCTACTTTTTTCTTTTGATTCATATTTTCAAATTGTCATTGGTGAATATTTGATTGCATTTCTATCCTTAGAATTTTCGATGAAAAATATACCCTTTATATACATTTTTTTAACTGAAAATTTTCCTTCATTTTCGGAACATATACATTTTGAAAACGTGGCAAATTTTTGTAAAACATTTTCCAAGCGATGGCATTGATATTAATCTCAATGAACCGTTCTTGTGTTGAAAGAAAATATACAAAAATGAATTAAAGTGGGATGAAAAACCAAGAAGCACGCAATGTTTGGTTTCAAATCATTAATGCATCGATCTGTTAGAGTCAAATATGTCCAATTTTGAGCGTTAGGTTGCGCGCAGACTACGCTGCAGCACAGTAAAATCACAAAATACAGAAGAAAAAATTGAAATGCTTTGGAAATCATCACATTAGACATAGAACCACCTTAATATTTACAAAATACGCATCATATTGTTCTTTAATCCATATCTTTTGTTCATTTATTTAAATGAGAAAAGTCCATGCAGAGTGTGCAGACATTTCAAAAGCATGAGTTGAAAAAAGCTGACTCCGTGTGTATAAATATTAGAGCCAAACCCAGCGTGCGGCGTGCTGCCTGCGCGAGACGCGCATTGGCGCCTACAAACCTAAGGGGATACTTCAAGCATTGCGCAATGCTTGAAGTATCCCCTTAGGTTTGTAGGCGCCAGCAGGCCGCGCCGCTCCGTGCCACGGCGCCTCAAGCAGCTATTTCACAACAGAAGTGTTGCAGGGTATCATACGAAATTGAAGGCGCTCAAACATTTTCCACATAGTTCCATTTCACATAAATACGTCCATTTATAACTATAGGGTATCATATTTACAAAAATAAACTGATTTCGGTAGACGCACGAGTCATGTAGACAGTAAGTTGGAAATGCAACCAACCTGCGTTAAAATCCAGAAAATTGGAAATCTCTGTACAGAGGGAAAAAACTCACCGAAGCACAATTTGCCCTCAAAGAGATACGCTGTTTGGTGCTACACTTGTTACGACCACTGAGGAAGGCAACCGCAGACGCGTTTTGGGTCTAATTGGACCCATCATCAGTGCAGCGCAGCCTCTTGAATTTTCTGCTACCAAGCAGTGAAACCAAGTGGAAACTCTCGGTCTGGTTTTCGCGACCACTCCGAACTTGGTAGCAGAAAATTCAGGAGGCTACGCTGCACTGATGATGGGTCCAATTAGATCGCAAAGGCGTCTGCGTGTCTGTATTATGTTTATATGTATATTAATTATAGGTTATTTATTATAGGTTAACGTTCTCTTGAAAAAATGAAACAGGGTTTTGCAATTTGTAACATTGCAATCCATGCACGCGTTTTCCTGGTTTCAGCGTTGTAATATGTGTCTAATTGAGCACTTTGATATATGTAGCTCATAATTTACATCTTCTTTCTACGTCTACTTAAAATTAGGACTCATATAATTCTTTAAGATATCAAAAATGGATCCAGCTAAGCTAAAAATGTGTACTGAATATTTTTTTTTATATACAGGACCTCCTCAAGTGTTCATGGATTGATTTTATTCAGAAGATCGTTATATTTTTTTTTTCATTTTTTTTTTTTTATTGAATAATTTTAAATATATCTTATACTATTTCTGCCTCCTGCAACCATTACCTCTCATGCTCCCCTACCCTTTTCAATATGCAGTCATCGGCCATTAGAGCAAACAATTATAAGAAAATTAAAACTGAATCGTAACTTTGTTTCAACAAAATATTCTGTTTTACTCAATCATTTCGTTTTTCTTTGTTGCAGGGTGTTGTTTTGTGACGTTTTATACGCGGAAAGCGGCGCTGGCGGCGCAAAATGCCCTTCACAATATCAAAACTATGGCAGGGGTGAGTAGTCCAGTTCTTCATACCGCACTATCATAGTATCATATGCTTTTTTGGATTTTGCTTTTTGATAATGCATTGATATGTGTACCCGTTGATTACGCTTTGATCTCCTTCCACATGACGCACAGGAAATCCTGATACTTGATCACTTCTTCAGATAGCAACGAAGAAAAGTGGTGGATTTAGGGTTGTGTGCGATGGCACGAAGACCATTACTTCTTATAAATATTTAAGTATAGTCGCTGAAGATGGTTTGACCTGAAGCAGGTTCATAATTATAGGTGACAAAATGTTTGTACGCAATTTTGCAAGGAACGTCAATATTCCCGCAATTTTTAGGAATTTTGGTTCATTCACACCACTCCCGAAGTCGGTGATATTTTTTAGAGTTGTCGGCAGAGATCTAATTTGAAAAATGCAGTAACTTTGGTCTTTGAAAATCTACCAAAATGATGTGCAAGCGCAAACAAGATGAGTGTGTCTGTTGAAATCCCGACGCGACGACGCGACGACGGCGGAACGGAACGCCTCAGCGTTATACGTGAATCTTGAATACAACTATTCGCACTCGTAGGTTGTCCGGATTGCAGATACACACAGTTGAAGGCGTTTTGGAATTGTTACTATTTGCAACTACCTACCTATGCGCTCCGCGCGTAATTACTAAATGCATATTGCTCTCCATAGTAGCATGGACTGTTGGATTTGAATCTTGCCCACTTCCCCTCCCCCTTCCCAAGTTAAAATTTACAGATTAGGAGTCCTATCGGTTCTTGTTCGGTAAGATTTGATAAAAAATCTTTAAAAATAAAATTGGCCTTGAGACGCAACTTTCATAATGAGGCAAACAGTAAGAGGAAAGGAACGGCAGGAAATGGTTCTGTCAATTTATTCTTCACATTATCCCATGAAACAAGGAATTTTCCAAGAGCAGAAGGCTCAACTAAGTTATCAAAGCCCCTGAAAAATAAACTACTAAATGGACTACATTTTGCAATTTGGACCTATAGATTCTAGCCCGGTTTAAAAACAACGTATGTGCCATTAGTTTTCCTATGCACATAAGTGTTTTTCCAGAAGAGCCAAAATTTATAGTTTCAAATTGCAAAATGCAGTCCAAATGTAACGTATTATTCACTTGAAAAATTCACAGAATACCCAGTGTAAGGATTCTTACTACTAATTTTACAGTTTTGTGTATACCTATTTACATATACCTAATTCATCGAACAATTTATTGGCCAAGAATCGCAATCGATAAATCTCTCGTTATTTCGTCAGCATATTGTCACCCCCCGGCCAAAGTATCGCAAGCGCCATGCGACGTTTCAAAGTGTCCGCCACCACTTTATTTTTTTCCAGAGGAATTGTTAGTTGAATCTGTCTGGAAATTTCACTGAATTTTATCGGCAGCACAAAGAAAATTCAGTCAAATTTTCGGACGCTTTGTTGAAAAATTTCTCTGTAAAAAATAAAAATGGCGGCGGAAATTAAGAAACGTCGCATGACGCTTTCGATACTTTGGCCGGAAGGTGACGAGATCTTAACATAACAACTCGACTTCCGTTTCGGGTTGGCCGAATTTAGGAATGTAGTTTTGACGGATCACAGATCAAGAATTCTGATGCTAACTAAACAGAGGCTGCTTTTGCGAACGCCGGAGGGATTATTCAAACGGCCGGTGCGGCGGGTAATTTAAGGGATGAAGCGGAGCTTTGTGGGAAGTGAGAGGGGGGTTGTAACAGGAGATTTAAGGATTGCTGCAGAAGAAAAGCCCTGAAGTTCGCACATTTGTTGAAGACACCTAGCACTTGTTCCACCGAATACCGAATGCTCACTGCTGAATGTGCAGTTTTACACACTTGAATCACCGTTGCCGAATCTAGTGCCGAATTAATTGTGACCAGCTGCCGAAAGAGGAATCTTCCGCCGAAAAGTTACAAATTAAGGGATTATATGGAAAAAATACAAGGGATAAAATGGATTATCATTTTAATGATTAAATTGTTGATAAATATGTCCGACTTTTTTCAAATGTACATTTTACAATAGTGGAATCGTGTCAATGGCACGGGGGTGGTTAAAGTAGCATTTTTTTATTATAAAATCTTCTTTGAAACATGTCGGACGCTTGTTTTAACCACAAAATTGTTGAATCAGCACATTCATTTTTTTCCGTGTAGGTTAGTGGTTACTAGATAATATGTGATTCTGATTATCTATGATCCGCAGGAAATGTTGTGGCCATTTCTAGATTTCTGATAGTGCTTATCACGTATTGGGGAAACGAAACTAATTTAATGTTCACCGCTGAAAAATATCTAGTACCAGATTTCGCGGATTATACAGAGTGATCCAACAGTTCACACCTGTAACTTTTGAACAATTCGAGACAGGAACGCGAAATTTTGGGAGTTTTCATAGTTTAAAAGGAACTACATTTGGAACTCCTGAAAATAATGGGGGACCACTTATGGAGGGGGCGCGGACCCCAACTTTGTGTTACACGGCAGCCATCCACTTTTGCTTCAACATTAAGAGGACATGAAAGATGCAGAATTACGGGCCAAATCACCAGTTCCTATCTATTATCTTTTCAAAATGGCCGCCAATTAAAGGTCTCTACAAATTTTAACTTTATCGGGCTACCATTTTGGATGGGCAGTAACATCTGATTTCCGTTAAAAAATTCCATTTATTATTCTTTTTCCAGTGACGCATCATGCAATGGGGATGAAGTACCTAAAACAAACTTTAAACTTGGAATCAGCTTCTTAAATTGAATTTTTATTTATGACAACCTCCATTGTCAAATAGACCATTGGAAAGAAAATGAAATATTTTTAGCGGATATCAGAGGTCACTATAAGTATAGCCAATCCAAAATGGTGGTCCGATACAGTCTAAATTTGCAGAATTTTGATTGACCACCATTTTAAAACGGTGATAAATGGAGACTCGCGATTTGGACCAAAATGCACCATTTTTTATGTTCTTTTTATGATTATCACAAGTGGAGCTGCCATTTGAAAAAAATTTTATAGCTACGGGCACTCCGATAATTCCGAGCTTCTATAATTGGACGTATTTATGCTAAAAGGAACCATGTGCATAGGGTTTGCGTGTAACATAGTTCCTTTTAGCATAAATTCGTCCAATTCTGAAAAATCCCACAAGTTAAAGAAAGTAATGGTCTTATTCCGGAGATGAAAGGCAGCTTGTACCCACCTTTCACGCTGTCATTTAGGTTTCCTCTGCCTTTAAGATCGTCCAATCATACATAACTTAGCCAGCCTTTCCGCATTCATCCTCTTGAAATGCTCCGATTACTCGAGTCCTATTTATTTTGGCATCTTGGTCCATTTAGGTATACTTTGAAACTCTAAATTTTCAACCACAACCTATTTCTTTATGCATAAACACGTGTATTTTCCACGTTATATACTTAAAACACCTTTTTAAAATTAAGATTAACTGCTCGACGACCAGTGAATTGATGGACATCGGACTGTTTAGGCCGGAAAAGTTGCATCATTTTGAAGACCTCATTTTCATAGTGGAGGTGACATGATGAAACTTGACAACACGTGAAAAAGGTGTTGCTGAATGATTCAAGCCCTTGGAACTCAGAGAGACGTGCACGGTAGCTGTTACAATTGATTCACTTTGCGCCACTTCCTTTGAGCCAGTCATGTTTCTGCATGCAAGTCTCTCTTTCTAGCTGAATTTACCTCAAAGGCTTGCACATTATTGTTTCTGAATAGTCCGACAGAGTATTCTCATTGTAGGTAAATAATATTTGCCCGGGGAAGGTCGGGTGGCTAAGGTTTTTGTTATTTTTTTTTTAACGGATTGTTTTATTGCCCAGATTGCGAACAGTGAGTCGCCAGTCGCGGTACTGCTGGCTGTAAAAGCAGATCGTTTACTTGCTATGGGAAAAATCATGATGCGCCTTCAATTTCACATGATACTGCGACACGACATATGAGTAGTAATAGTTGCTCGACTTGTCAAGAGGGTGATTTCTTGCGATGTCTGAACTCAATATCGGTTTTAATCTAGGAATTTTACAAATTTTGATTTTTAATTAGCGAGTGAACATTGGGATCCCACACAAACATTCCCACATGTGCAAGGTATATAATACGATTTCTTAGGTCCCACTTTCGAAAACGTCACTCGGTGGATTTTGCTGGAAACGATATAGGTACACGACTTCAGCCAATTTCCATAATTTTCGATACTTTAATGTATTTTTCGGCAGGAATACTGAAATTAAAAGAAGATAGAGCACATGTATCGTTTGGGTGTCAAAGAACGCTCAAGTGCGTTTTAGGAGCGACTTTTATGTACACTGAGGTTGAAGTTAGATTTTTTAAATTTAAAATGCAAGAGATGACAATTTTGGCTTAAAACATAATCTTGGAGCAGCCTACAATTATGCCTTTTGTAGCTTTGATCAAATGTTTGACATCTACGGAGATTAAGTTTCTTTCCTAATTTGCTTCGTCAATTACCCTGCTTATAGTGGTCCACTATTTTCTTACTGAATGAAAAACCGTCGTTCCTTTCAATGGTGCACCGTGAACCTCATTTTTTATCAAGCTATATACCATTTTTGCGCAATGTCTTAGGTTCAATCCCGTTCCAATTCCACAGCTTCGTCCGTTACGTGACTTTCAAAGTGAACCTCTCGCGATCGGTATCGTTGAAAAAACTTTCATTCGTTATTATAGCATTGAACTATATGAAGAAACATCTAATTGCTTTCGCTCAAAAACTCGTATAAAAAACGCGGCCTCGCACACACATAGAATCCCATGAAAGACGTGTAATGTCGAAAATCGTGATAAAATGTGCGCCAAACAGCCAGTTTTTCACCCATCAGGAAACGTAAACGTTCGTTCGATGACGCAGTCCTCCAGTTTTTTAACGCGATTTTGTGGATTTTCTGTGCTTTTTTTATTTTATTTTTACGTGCATGCAGAGTTTCTATGATATGCCTCTTACAGAGCCCCGAGGTTAAATAGGCACACAACAAGTTGCAGTCGGGTTAAATTCTAAGAACATCCTCGTCGAGTCTAGCATGTGTCTGTGTCACTACTATCCGTAAAGAGTGAGTGCATATTCCTCAAGTCATTTTAAAACCGCATTAAATCCATACTTTTTCTCAACCAAATCGCGATGAATTCATATACTGCCGTGCTAAGGAAGAACGCCGTATACATTCGAGAGTTGCCAAATTTCCCTTGATAAATCCTGTATTTTTGACCACATTCTTGCATATTTTTCTTGAAATTTTCAGATATTTTAGATTAAATTGTATACAAAATCGTCTGAAAATTTTGGGAAATAATATTTGCAATTTTCCCAGTAAATTCGGTTTTTATCGGAGGAAACTTGGCAACGTTTGAAGGCTCATACGGCGTTCTTCCTTAGCACGGCAGTATAGAGCTCTACTAATTGTGCTCAGGGTTATAAAGTTGAGTGATAGAACTTTCTGTAATGTATCTTTAATCAAAGAGATCTTGGATGGAGATTGGCGAATCTTGTCCCTGTATCCAGGCAACCTATATCACATAGAATCACCTTGATTTTGTTTTATTTGGTGTGTTTGCCATGCTTGCTCCCTGCATGTTTGCTGTGGTAATTTTTGGTAATATTTGGGAGTAATCAGAGACACCAAGTCTCGAACCGCCATCGCGCAACGCACTATTATGAAGTACTTTTAAACTGAATCTAATCTGATAAGCTATGATCACGATGTCCATGACTCTTTTCTTTTACTTTTAAGTGGTATTGATGCTACTCGTGCTGACGCTACACCTGGCACTATTTGTAACCGATTCTTCAGCGGGAGGCGTATTAGAAAATCCTGGCTACATTGTCCATGATCAGGTGCGAGGGTACTACGCGCTCCAAATAGACGGTGGCCGAATTGTCTATGCCTGGCGAAATAAGCACTTTGGGGGCAAAGCAAAAATCATATTAGAGAGTCTGGATACATACAACGGTCATTGGAGCGACAAAAACTTCAGGGTAAAGATTTCTTCAGCAGTTCTTTAAATAAGGCGAGGAACAACGTATAGCCATAATAGTGTGATTGAAATCAGCAAAAAAATGGCAACTAAAATTGACCAGAGGTAAACAAAAGTGCACCAAGTCGCATTGAGTTCAAATCGAGAGCAAAAGGTTTGTAGTTTCATTCCTCCGTAAGACATATGTCAGGGAAAAGTTCAGCGACTATTTTCTCGTTCAAAATATTTGTACTCGACTTTAAATTTTTGACGGCGTAAATTCCCGCGTAAATTTAGAAAACTTCTTCCAGCCCATTTTTTGTCCAAAATACGATTTGGTGCTCTTCTCATTCAATTCACACAAATTTACTTCAAGCAGCTAGTCTCTGTTTCCCTGAAGCATAGAGTCAGACTTTTTAGCTACAATTGAACCACGTTAAGCAGAAAGGAACCAAGCAAACCATTTCAGCTATTGCCAAATTTAACTGGGTACTTTAAAAGTTTCATCATGAAAACGGTCGTGCGGTTGTGCGCAAATTTCAGTGAATTTTCTGCATTGTAGGTACGAAGCAAATTCCTTAAACTTTTAATAAGAAATCCGTACAAACGTTCTCTGGTAAAAAATTTAATTGCCCATTTAAATTTTGCAATAGCTGATGTGGCTTGGTTCCATTCTGCTAAACACGGTCCAATTTGCCCTATTAATAATGTTGCGGACTTATGAATTGAAACTCTTTTAAGGCTGGCAACAGCGTTGGCAAACTTTAAATCGTTTTTCTCGAATTTGTGATTTTTTGCCCTCAAGCTTTCAATAGAATTGAATTACTATAAAGTTGTATTGCATCACCTCTTAATTGCAGTCATACAAGCCAAAGGACGAAAAACCCAAGACAAAGACTACTCGAACTTGGTGGGGCAAAAAGATCACCAAGGTAACTGTAAAACGTATTGGGAAAGTCGGTGTTGACAAAGCAATAGAGTGGGCAACGTCACAGAAGGAACTCTACTACTCCTCCTCTCGTTGCCACAGCCTGCACTACGTGGACTACTTCGTTTACGGGACTACTTTCGGAGCCTGGTACACTCCGTGGTACCTCCCCGCATGCAAGGAGTGCCCTGTCCATGAGAGGCTGTATCCTGAAAAGAGAAGCCCGTGAACAGCCCAATGGCGGATCTAGGGGGACCATGGTGGAATGCCCCCCCCCCCCCCGGGCCAAAATAATGGGGTTATGAGAAGGGTAAAAGGAGGGAGAGAAAAAAATTGCTTCTAAAAATTTACTGAAATGGTGACAAAACAGATTTTCAGAACTATTCAACCAAGTTTACTAAACCAAAGGTTGTATGCTAAAACTGCTTAAAATTCGATCTGAGAGGGGGTATATTTTTGAAAATTTTCGGGCTCAGACCCGGACTCCCGTTACTTTGGGGAGGGGGGGGGGTGATTTTTTTTATGTGCTCGATGTGAGTTTTGTGCGATCTCAATCTATTCACTTGGATGCATCTGGCCCATTTCAATGACCATATTAATATAAACTCTGTAAACTCCACTTCTTAAACTCTATTTTGCAAAGACATTGATAGACCTCGCAAAAAGACTAAAACAAATGACTCAATATATGTCTAGAGAAATGTTTGCCTTTTGAAGAATTTCAGTGCAGAAACGTTGTGCTGTTCGTGATGGGTTGTGCCATTTTTCCTGTTCATGAAAATACCTTCTCTCTTAGTTTTAGATAAAATTAAAAAAACGAGACGGAGACTGAGTTTGCAGAAAAAAGAGTTTACTTCAATGCAATTAGTCACATAATTTTTTCCAATTCTACATCGTAAGTTCTTTTTTTCTCTCTGAAATATGGAGATTGGTTTATGAAGTCAGGATTTATCGTGTTATTCCTAAATGTGTTGAACTAATTCCTCTCATGATCATCAAGTTCATCAGTTACGTCTAGAACAGAGTGTACTTGCACCTTGTGTTACGTTTATTTAATTCAGAGTTTTCCCCAACGAATACGTAGTGTCTCTTTAGAGGCATCTCACGGAATTGAAGGCGCTTTTTGTTTCAACAAGAAAGCAAGCACGAATCTGCACGAACTTAGAGCCCAAGATATTCATTCACCTTTTGTTATTTCTGCTGAAGCCACAGACATTCAATTCCGAATCCATTTTAATTTGTAACCAATGCTCCTGAAAGGATGCAGGAAATTAGGAATAACCTGGTGAAAAAGAAAATGAATTTATGTAATAAATGTAGGCACACAAAGTGAGGAAACATGTAAAATGTGTTTCATTTTTTCAATTTATTTAATATGTAAACGTAAATTTGGATTTACGCTCATGCTCACATAAAATATCCTTCTTTTCTCCTCCCAGTCATCGCAACTTCACATGAAAAATTGTATCTTACATGCACATCAGTTAAATCTTCATTTCTTTAATAAACATTGGAAATACACATTTTTCCATTTTCAAAACATTAAATTTCATAACTCCAACACTTTTTGTTCTTTTCATTTCCTGATTCCCGAGTAGCAGTTTTCAACGGAAAAATCGCTATATTTTGAAATTTAATTGCAATTTTTCGCGATTTTTTAGCGATCAAATCGCGAGGATCATCAACATCGAAGCGAATTACCCCCGATCTTGCTGCAGTTTTATTTCTATAAATTCAAAATTATATCTCAACTTATCACAATTTTTTGTCCGATAATATTGCGATGAATCGCTTTTCATGAAATCGCGAATTTACTGCAAACGTGTATGACGAAATCGCAAGTTATTGCAATTTATCCCATAATATTGCAATAAATCGACGATCATAAAATCGTGATACCTTCTTCGATCAAATCGTAACGTATCGCGATCTTATGTACGTGGGTTGTGTCCTAGCTAAGGGCTTTAATGACTGTCATAAACGAGTAGAAATTCAGCACCGAAATAAAACAATATCGCAACTTCTTCCTTTTCCTCTCACGTTTTTTTGAACCCCCAACTCACCGATGAGGAGTCCGAAATATGATATTTTTTGTCCTGTAGTAGTGAGTCTTTGGTCAGGTAACATCTTGATGGTTGAATTATTAGAGAACCCAGTATCTTTATAAAGCAGACTAACAATAGGATTGCATTTTGAAATAGGGAAGCACAATCTCTGGCTTTTCCATAAAATCATCTTTTTGCATAGGGAAACCAATGACATATATGATGTTCCTAAAATGAGCCAGAAATAGTGGTTTCTTATTGCAAAATGTGGTCCAAGTCTCCCACTTGAGCGAATCGATTGTTAAAAATGTAAACCCTGTTATCAGTGGGCTTATATAAATTTCATGTATTTAGGTAAGTCTCGAAGCATTTAAACATTTCTAGCTAAACATTTAATTCATTTGGACTGCATTTTTCCTCAATAGATGTATTTGTTGAAAAAACGTTGCCATAATAAATTGTAACTGTAGGATTTTAGTGGCTACATTAAACTGCATAAGCTACAGTCAACTGACAAGACACCTCAGTTCCAACTGAAACATTTCTTTTAAAAAAAAAAACCCTAGCGTCGAAAATATTTGAGTTTTGTTTCTTGCATCAATTACGACTTCCAAGGTTCGGGAGTTTTTGCGCTTGTGCTCTTTTAAATCTAAACGTTTGAATTCGGTCGAGCTGTGTTTGCTTAACTGCCCGTAAACGATCCCCAGTTGATCAAACAAACGATCTCTCTAAGCAGCAACACTTTTCACCTTGCTCATGCTTTGTAGGTCCTCGGTTCGTACTTCATTTCCAACCTCAAACGTTTGAAAAACCAGTCAAGATAATTATTTATGAAGCATTCCGACAATTTTAAATAAATCCAGTCTCGCTGGTCACGGAATCGTATTTTGATTTGTGTGGATTAGCTAAAAAAAAATATCTGTCTCGACAGCAACTCTCTACGTTCAGTATTGACCGAGATATCGCGCTTTGAAAAATTCGGTTTATGACATCATTCATCGCGGTAGTGACACCCTTGGTTTCTTCCACCTTCCTTTGATCGGTCATTGATACATGCATATTTGCTTTTGGTTACTCGACCTAAAACTCGGATGAAAGCAGGGTAGAAGAAACTTTTCAAAGATACAAGAATTGAAAATTACTGACCGGGCCTATCAAAGCTCATGTTCTTGAACACTCCTAATTTCACACACATGATTGCAAGGCGTGTAATCACTGCGATTGTCTTTTAATGTTTCTTAATCTGAACGCATGTTTCCTCTGTTTCAGATGCACCATCCGATCCAAATGAAACCGGCGGATACGGAAAATAGAGTCGGTAAGTGGAAAGGATTTTTGCTCTTAAATGTACATCATACATAATGAGGACAATCTTGCATTTGGACGTATTTATACTAAAACTTTTTAGCCTAAAAGGAACTATGCGCAAGTGGAAATATGGGGTGTGCTCGTGGAAGCTGGACAAGAAACAATGTGGTCAGTGGATATGGTTCCTCTTGAGAAAATGGAAAAGCGGAATTTGACATTAAATCAAAAGGAATGAAGCGCTAACTCGTGAGCCGTGGGCATGTGCAAGAGCCTTGTGGACAGGGCTCATGAGTTAAAGCCGAGCAAGAGCGAAAACGGGGACGGCTTCGTTGCCGCTGACGTCACTGTCGCTTTATATTTCCCATTCATTCTTATGGCCCGACCACTAACGAGCACACCCCATCGTCCCACTTGCACATGGTTCCATTTGGCATAAATACGTCCAATGTATTAATTGGCCTTATTGATTTTGTAAGTTTTTTACCAAGAGATATTTACGTAACATTGGCACTAACCACCCCCCCCCCCCACCCACCTTGGTAACGTATGCTCATGAACGCACCCTTACGGTAGAGATATCTTTTTCAAAGCCAATACCTGGATCTAGCAACATTTCCGTCACTAGTTCCATCAGGTTCACCTTTCTCATTTGGACAGAGTTCATCAGAAAGGAACCGACCTACATTAAGTTCAAACTGAGATTAAGACGTTTGAAGAAGTTCATTGCAGAAAATAAACTTTACTCTTTTTTCACAAACAAATTACTTCTTTTCGACTTTCAGATTTTTGCAGGAGAAAATTAACGACTATTGGAACTCAAAAACATTCTTAACTCAATTTTTTCAAAAATCCAGTTGGTTCCTTTCTGATAAACTCAGTTCATCTTTTGAGTGTGGACCACATTGTAAATCTAGGATAGTGCTCAAGAAGAACTATATCAGAACGACTATAGACTATATATAACTATAGAGAGGAACTATATGAAAGCGAGATGATGCGAGCGTGCCTCTCTCGGTAACTCGAGCATGACTCATGCGGGATAATGAGGCTGCAATTTTAAGTTGGCAGCCCTCATTGGAGCGGCAGCGGCCTGGCTCCCGGCTCCACTTGGATCTCGGGCGGGCGCGGCGCGGCGGCGTGGCGTGGCGTGCGTGGCATTTCCCCGGAGTTTTCCACGCAAAAGCCGCGCGTAGGGGACCGGAAGACCGGGGGGACCTCGCACCGCGGGCCCATTCGCGCTCCCCTCACTTGTCGAGTGATATTTTTATTTCCGATCGCTCGACGTGCGAACCCGCTTGTCCGGACTCCAACCGCTGAATGTCACATGCCGGGCCGCGGGGCCGGATTGTCCCGCAAAGAGACATTTTCACCAGTTGTAGCAAAACATTGTGGGGCCTTCCATAAAATTTCTTCATGCTTCTCTTTTCGATTTTTTGACCCCCTCGGGGTTGCCACAGTCAGGGAAAACCGGGAAATGTCGGGAAATTTTAAAAAGTCAGAGAAAACCGGAAATGTCAGGGAACATGACGAAAATGACGAAAATGTCAGAGAATATTTATTAAGTCACCTTCATTTGCTTTCTAGAATGGGTTTGAGGTTTCGAACAACAAATTTTGTCTGAAAACCATTTTTAATTATGCCTTCTTAACCATCCGTCACATCTTCAATTGTCAGGGAATTTCGCCAAAATGTGTCAGGGAAATCAGGAAATGTCAGGGAATTTGATTTTCTAAATTCTGTGGCAACCCTGTCCCTTGCATGCACACTGAAAAAGAAAACTCCGGCCGTGGAAGCCGTACTTACGGGCTATATAGACATACCGTCCGCGTTCCAGGCTCAGAGGCCGAAAGTTCCGGGCTTAGCACCCGGAGCAATCAAAGCTACGACTCTTGCACTTGGAAGTTTCGGCATCTGAGCCCGAAACGGACGGTATGTCTTTACAGCCCGTAACTTTTTTTTAGTCCCTCCAGAACCCCCTTACCACCAAGTACCTGACGTCATTTACGGACGGCCCCCCGGGGAAACAGTTCTCGAGTTATGACGCAGCAGTGAAACCCCCTCTCATTAACACATTGATAGAGCTGAAGCTCATGCACACAATCTTCCCATACAGGCTTGTGACGTACGAATCGAATAAGCCACAAACAACACGTCATTTTTACGGGCATGTACATTTTCGTTTTTGAAAAGAAAACTGTGCATCCTTACCTTTTCCTTCCACTCTTCCATGATTTTGAAAGAATAACAATAAGCTAAATGAGGTCGACACATATTTGAATTCAATTCGCTGCTGCCTCTCCCCTTTCTCCTGAATGTTACTTGAACCCCTTTACAAAATGCATGGGAATTTGGGAAGGTGAGAGAAAAACGTTCAACCATCTTTGTTGTCGTTTTTATTTTCATTCAATTTTTCTGTAAGAATCGATCAAAATTGCTTCTGAGATGTATCATCTTTCCTCAAAATTTTCCACGGTGGCTCTTCCCAGACCCTCCTTGAAGCTAGGGACGGTTCCCAGACCTCCCCCCCCCCCCCAAGAGATGCCTCTCTATGTCTCCAGATCTCCTTTGATGCGGCTCCCTAATGTGCCCATTGTGCCCCCTTCACAGAAAATTCCTAGTACCATCCACGGTAGCTCAAAATTATTTCACCCCGATATTCCTGACAAAGCAAGAATCACTGTAATTGTGGCAATGTTCAAACGAACAAAGAAGCCCAGCTCCGATTGATTTTTGTGCGATGTCCAGGTGAATGACTGAGCAAAATAGCTGTCGGTACCCCCTCCCTCCCGAGATTTCGGGATCAAAGGGATTCAGTAGCGGGGCGCTAATCATCGGCTATCGATATTATTCCGTTTGAAGCTATGGTAAAGAATCGATTATTAGGGTGTACCCTCAAAATCGATCCTTTTCCATGGGTGTAAATGGCCGATCAATCGATTCACCGGAAACTCGGCCCGGCACTGAAGGGATTGGAATCTTCGGTAAGGCATTGCCCGCGCGACCACTCGACGCTCGCCAGAAATGTAGGCCATCCTCTGGTCAGCGCCTCTGTTCGTTGAACCGGCCCGCTACGCGTTTCCGTTCGCAGAAAATTGGCACCACGAGAAAGTTTCGCCGGCTCTCTTTCAGCCCTATGAACTTGGAACTTTGCTGAAATTAAGCTCCGCGGGTGCATTCTATTGTGCAACTTCGTGTGAGATTTACCTTTTGTCGAATCAAACCTGGAAGTACCCAACCACTTTCAATAGAATGTAATTGGAAATAGTGGAAGTTCCGCTTTGTGGCCTGAGGCGTAAGGGGTCTGAATTCTTGGAACCCCCTCCCCCTCCCTTCTATCCAAAGACAAAAATAACAAAAAGTTTTCGTGAAAGAGAGTCAGTTTTGGGTGCATGAGGGTCAGGGAGCCTCTGCTTGGGCTAAGGAGAACCAGAAGCCTATCTTCTTACTGAAATATTGTATTAATTTTTTTGCGGAGGGGGGGGGGAGAACCAGAAGGCACCTTATCGAGGTGAAGGAGGGAGGGTTGGACAGAAAATTGATTCTCATGAAAAGGGGTCTATGGGCTCTCTCGCATCTAAGAGCGTGGCCAGTTTTTTCCCCCAAAATGTCCCCGAAAGAATTCTGAGGTAAAACTTTACCGAAACTCACAAAAAATGACGTTTTTAATGAGAAAATTCTCCAGTCAAGGGGGCGGGACAGAACCACCCCGAGACTCCTTCCTAGTAGCATAATTGTCCACATCTCCAAGAAGGGCTTGGGGGCTCTCCAGGAACATTTTGAAATTTTTTACGTCTGAGGAGCAATTTTGAGCTGTTTTCATGTCACGCAGTCAAGTCGCAAAATCCATCACATTTTCTAAAAGAGGCCAAGCATAATTCTTGGGGGCAGGCCCTTTCGGCTTTTCCCCATACAGTCCCGCCCATGACATCAGAGAAATGTTAACAGCATAATTCGCGCTGCCTGTATCAGATCGAATAATTCCTGTATGAAAAATCCGAATGTGCGTAGGCCCTTACAACTCGAGTGACGTAGGCAGTCCTGAGGTGAGGAGGGGGGGGGGGGGCTGAAAAACTCACACAAAACGAGGAGCTCGACATGGGGAGACGTGAGGGGGCCCGGGAGCTGACAAATTGTATTGTGACGTCATTTTGTTTGCTTGTCATCACCTCATCGCCTCATCGCCTCATCACCCCCACATTTGCACTTGCTCGTCGTCGTCGTCCGGAGCAGAGAGAGTCCCCCCCCCCCCCGCCCCGTGTCGAATTTTCAAAAACAAATATTTGCCGCCAATATGAGCAATCGCGCGTCGCGTTCGGCCTTGTTCACGGGGTGTTCCGGAGTTGAGTCCTCGCGTCAGCCTCACATTCGAAATTAATAATCAATCGGACATTCGAAAGAATTTCTATGTACTTCCGTTTCATTTCTGAGGTTCAGTTACTTTCCCGATTCAATTATTGGAATAGTGGTCGTACGTCTGGTGACAGATCAAGGTTTGGATGAAAATGTCACTTTCAAGTAACTTTATCACGCGTGTATTATGTCGACGGTGAATTCTGCATAACGCGTATCTTGATTGACGAAATCATAGATTTTTTTGATTTTTTTCTTTTTTTGAAGAGTAACAGACAAATTATGTCATTTCTTTGAATTTTCTTTACTTTGCTGAATCATGAACAGAATATCCTGTAAAATTTTGGACCGCAATGATTGTTGGATCAAACGAAACAACTGGGGAAACCTTGGAACCTAAAAATCAAGACACGTGTTTTCCGACATTCATCACTCATACATATTAGTCGACGGGATAAGGGACCTCGGTGTCGCATAAAAATAAAAATTTAGATATTTGTACGATAAATGTGACCATTCAGAGGAGTATTTCCTAAAATTTTAACACAAATGCTGCATTAATTCAAAACGAACTTGAAATTGTGACCGTTTGAAGCATACTTGTAATTAAAAAAGAAAAACACCCACACGTGCACACATGTTTAATCTTTTAAATTTAAGGTTCAATTCCACTGTCTGGATCATGATGCAATTTTACGTTCTCCTAAAGCACAAAAAGTTGCTGAGCCACATGATCCTTAGGATACTGCAGATGAGAGTGTTTTCCCTGGAAAGCACTCATTGTAAGTGTAAGTTTTTAACTTAACGTAACGAAAATCGCTCTTCGACAAAATGTTTCTGTCCGCACTAACTTTAAGGTCCTGCTTCTGTAAGCAACCTTACTCCAATACAATTTAGCAAACGAGAACCTGCCACATTTTCACAAAAAGCTCATCGTCAGTCATGTTTGTACGTAATTTTAAATTTGACTCGTTCCCGTCAAAGAGCCAAAGCTTATGATTTAAATTCCTTAAACATGGCCTTTTTAATATTTACATTGAGAATGCTGAGAGTTCAAAATGCCTTAAATTTATTTACCTCTCTTTTGTTTGCATGTGACTCGACCGTTCTCTGTGAATGTGCGTAAATGTGAGTGATTTCCCCAAACAAATTTCATTTATCAAATAATTTGACTTAAAAGAAGCCTAAAATTGCGCTTGCATAATGAACAATTACGAGACCTAGAGGTGTTTAACCCAGAGGGGTCCTCATTAGATCTCTCTCGCTTCAGAATCTACGACTTCTTTTCAAAATTCGTTACTTCATTGTTCAATAACAACTTCAAACAGAGGTTTCTATCATCGTAGCTCCTTGTTATTTGAGCGATAACTATTCGAGCATGACGGTCGTGGCGTTGCATACACACTATTTTGAAGGCGAATTACACGGACCCGAGTGTGACGGGCGGACTTTCAGCTCTTTTCAAACCTCAATCCGATTTTTATTTACTCTCCAATCATTGGACCATCGACCATCATTTGTATCCGATCATTGCTGGATAGAGCAAGTTTATAGGTAGAATTTGAACATCGGTGGATCCATTCGTGATTGACTCGGGTATCGGGCTTCACGGAACTACCATTCTGAAAAATGGTAAACGTTGCATTCGGATGGTCGGAAATCATTAGAATTTGGTTTTATTTTCTTGATTCTCATAAACTTTACCAAAATTACGTAGTCAGGCGAGTTTCACTCAGTTTTGAAACCAATTTGATTTATTACATTTGAAGAAGTAAACCTATTTTAAACACGGACCTTTATAATGTCAAGATTAGCCGCAAATGAAGCATGTGATGACCGTCAAATGTTGGCAACAACCCTCTCATTTTCAAAGTCTCCGTCATTTTTCGAGATCATAAGGGAGGTTCATCGTAAGACCATGTGTTCATACTCTCCTTATTAAGACCGCTGATCATAGACTTGTGCTTAATTGCTTGATTCTTGTAAGTCAGCTAAAAGCAACGAGATCTTACCGAACATCAACTTTCCACGTTCAATATTGACCAAGATATCGCGCATTGAAAAATTTTGTGTATGACGTTATCCACCGCGGTAGTGAAACCCTTGGTTTCTTCCACCTTGCTTTCATCAGCCAGTGAGACACACATTCGCACTGGTTATTCAACGTGAAACTCGGATGAAAGCAAGGTGGAAGAAACCAAGGTGTCATTACCGCGGTGGATGACGTCTAAAACCGAATTTTTCAAAGCACAATGTCTCGATTAATATTTAACGTAAAAAGTCGCGGTTTGGACGGATCTTCTTATCGTAAGCTAATCTTCAAGAATCAAGTATCAAAACATATGACCAGCGCAACTGACCCATTGGGCACGCCTCCAATGGCGAGTGCATAAGTGGATGGATGCAAGCGATCAGTGGTGAGGCGTGAATGATCGATTATCGATATTTCCCCATTTGAAGCTATGGTAAAGAATCGATTATTAAGGTGTTCGTTGCGAACACTCTCTTCATCGATCCTTTTCCATAGGTTTAAATGGTAGACCAATCGATACATCGCAAAGCACGCCAAGCCACTGCAAGCGATGGCTGGAAGACTCCCACAAACCGAGTTAAAGTTTTGATTTTCCTCAAAACGCTAGACACATCTGCTTCAAAACATTCGTGTTGAGTCTTACTAACATACCAATTTTTTCGCAGCTTTCGAACCCCAAGTTGTAATTCAGTCAGTATGAAAAACAAACGTCGCCTGAAGTGAGCTTGTTTGTTTGCTCAGTTGTGCGCGTGTACACAGTGCGACGTGCACGTAGGAAAATTAATCGTAGAGCGTACTCCAGATAGCATACTCCGTTAGATACAGGTGATGATAAAAAAGAAGAAATAAATCGCCCGTTATTTTTTTTATTTTTTATTATTAAAAAAACAACTTCCTTTTAATTTCCGCTTTGAGTTATCGCAATCGATTTTGACTCTACAATATTTTTCCACGAAGAATTAACAGGCTCGTCGAACCATGCTTTTGCATTCTTTTTTTTTTTTTGCCCTGCTACGTTTTAATTCCACGCGTCAGCAACCGTTGGCGATTTTTTCCGTGTAAAATAAAGAGGGGAGCGATGCACGTATCCACGAATGAAATAACTCGAATCGCTTGGATTTTTCAATCCTGTATATTTTGAAGCAATGCAACTCTACCCTTTCAATCCCTCCTCTCATTCAAAAATTTTTAGTCACTGCATTACATTCGGATTCCAAGTAATTGTCCCGATTCATCGTCGATAGGTACATCGAAAATTAACAGAGTTGTTCGTTCGCTCAGAAGCACTCACAGGCTAATGAAAAATAAACAAACACGTGAGGAAAGGGGTTCTGCCGCATTCCTAAATACTGCTCTGAATATCTTTGTAAAGTTACAAAGAGGAAAAAAATTTAGCACACCATTAATTTTTCGACCTATTGGTCCTTACCAATGGCCTGGCCCCTCTTTTATAATTTCATAATGAATTCTTACAATGTGTTTTTCGAACCCCCGAAGCTTGTATATGGGCGTTTAGTTGGTGGAGAGCTTGCGCTGCAACGCAATTGAACTGAATCATGAATGTCTGTGAGATTTTTTAATCCTCCCCTCCGCGTATTCTACCCTGTAGAACTTCATAAACCGCAGGGTGATTTTCATCTCTAACTGGACTTTTTTTCTAACTCTGCAGCGAAAAAAATACAATTACGTTGAGGTGCGCGCTCGAATTTTTCCCGGGGTGACTATGTAATGACTTTGCCGCATTCGTCGTTCTAAGATCAGAGAAGGTATACTGGTAGGGGCCGCAGTCCGCATTTTAAGACGGCTATATACATTGTTATATACACGGAGAAGAAAACTTCGTACGTGGGACCCGAAGTTTAGGTCATATGGACCTCTGAAGTTTTCGGATTGAGCATCTGAACACTTTAGGTCCAGCTGCTGAGGTTTGGATCACACATCTGAAACTTCAGTTCTTACATCTGAAGTACTTCGGTTTTCACATCCGAAAAACTTCGGTTCTCACATCCGAAGTACTTCGGTTCTCACATCTGAAGTACTTCAGATGTAAGAACTGAAGTTTCAGATGTGTGATCCGAACCTTGACAGCTAGACCTAAAGTGTTCAGATGCTCAATCCGAAAACTTCAGAGATCCATATGACCTCAACTTCGGGTCCCACGCACGAGTTTTTTTTCCGTGTACATATTTTTTAAACAAATAAAGCATTACATACTCGGAAAGTCGACGGTCTCGCGATAAAAATCATTAAAAGTTTACTGCATTGTCTTAATACTGCCGTGCTAAGGAAAAATGCCGTATGAGTCTCCAGGCGTTATCAGATTTCTTTCAATAAAACACGAATTTCCCGGTTAACTTCTGAATATTTTCCTTTCAATTTTGCGGATAATTTTGTTCACAATTTTACCTAAAGTTCGTGAAAATTTCAAGGAAAAACATTCATAACTCTCCTCAAAAAAAAATATTTTATCGAAGGAAATTTGGCAACTCCCGAATGCTCACACGGCGTTCTTCCTTAGCAGGGCAAAAGAGGCAACGCTGGATTATTAGGGTACACTCTGAGAGAAACGAGCAAATCGCCCTTAGTAGTTACTGTCACAACCAAGTCACAACTCGCACGCTATTCAACTCCTTGATGCAACTATTCGAGCTCCACGGATGTCCGTGTTGCATACACACGTGAGTGAAGGCGTTTTGAATGCCCAGGCGCTCACAGACCGCTTCACCGCGGCGCGGCTTCTATTGCGAGTATCCAATTTGGCAGAACGCTTTCAATTCTTCGTTTGTACTACTAAGATATCTCAGGAGCACGAATAGTTGCATACATGCGTACATACTACGTGTGTTCGTGAGTGTCTCTTAACAATAATATAAACCTTCCAGAGAGCAGATTGAACCTGGGCAGGTTTGGACATGAGATTTTTGACTAGAACTGCAAATTTTGGTGTTAATTTCTTAACATCATGAATTTAATGAGATGATTCTAAAAATAAATTTTACGCGAAAATCAAATGGATCGCATTTAGCAAAAAGGAACCAGCGTAATAACAGTGTTGTAAAAATTTTGCTTCTTCATATGTATCTAAAAAATCTCCCAGAGTAATAACATTAGAATATTTAAAAGAAAAGAAGACGTTGCACGGTTTTGAAAACACTGTAATCGCGCTGGTTCCTTTTTGCTAAACGCGATTCAAATTATCCACCTCTACTGCGTTAACATCCATATGGATTGCATTTTGCAAAAAAAAAAAAATGCATTGTTGCTAAGATTGAGAAACTTCTTTTGTCTCGGAAGAAAAACCTGTTAATCCAATAACAGTCTCTATTTTACTCGCTAAAAACTGTACATTTAAGACAAAAATTACCCTGTTTTCATATTTTTTCATGGTTTCAGTAATTTCATTGCAAAGGATGAAAATGCACAATCTTAGCATCATTGCGATTCTTCTGGCTCCTTTCTGCAAAATGCAATCCATATGAGTTATTAATGTTTCAACATATTTTCTGACTCCTCTCACTGGCTTGCTTCACCGAGCACCGCTCGTAAGGCGTTTGGTGTCTGAAGTCAAAACGCCTTCTCTTCCGCGCGTATGCAACATGGACATCCATAGAGCCCGAATAGTTGCATCCTGGCTTTTTAATGAAATTCATTTAGTGCGTGTCGCACGCGACACTTCTCAATTATCCAAGAAATGCATTATTCGAATGCATCACAATGTCGCCGGCCCGCGAAATTGCAATCAGATTGGGACTTCAATTTTTCACATACATAGGTCTAATCACACCGGCTCAGCTTTTATGCGAAAACCTTAGCTGAAAAGAATTCATGAAGCCAAAGAAATTTACGTTTACCTGATGGAGGTTCAAAAAAGCAGGGACTTACTTATTCAAAAATCAGAAAGAACGAAAAAATCAAAAAGTTTAAAATTAATAGCAAAAAAATAATGGAAATAAAGTGAATATATACAAACAAATTGAAGTACTTCCATCAGGAAGTAAGCGACAATTCCAATAGTAGTCCTTAATTTTAAACAACCCTATAATCGCTCCACCCGAACGCCTGTCGCTGCTTACGTAATATTTTGCGCTAAAAAATAACGCAAGTACACGATTTATGAAGCAATTGGCACATTATCTGTCGCGAAAACAATAGATTTGACTTTGGTGATTCACTCGGGCAAGCAAGAAGCGACTAGGTAAAAATTCAAAAATTCATGCGGAGCAACCGGCGACGACATTGCCGTCGTGTGCGTGTTTCGTGGGAGTGTGTGCGGGCAGCCGGCTCAAAGCTGTGGTGCCATCCATCGTGAAACTCCTGCAACTGCCTGCGGGCAGAGCGTACCCCAGGCAGCGGCTCCACATCAGTATTCAGTTTTTCAGTGAAGTTCGACGGTGTCACCGTGCCTGTGTGCGTGTCTCGTAATTCGTGTTGTCAGAAAAGTCTGCGCACCGTGTTTACCGTTTTCGTGAGCCCTCGACGGAGTTATTGCTGTGAACCCGTTTCATTGTTGCGTTCCTTTTTTGTTCGTTTTTTTTTATCAAGCATGTACGACATGCACCGTTCGCTTGCTCCCCAAGTGTAGTTTTGTGCGACCCGTATTTTCCACGAGATTGTGATGAAAAGTAAACGTGTGAGTCCGTACACGTTGCCCGCGCAAGTTTTGGTCAGTGCGTCCGGTAATCAGTTCGCTAGTGCTGCCAGTAATTATTATTACTACAATTTAGACGGAACCCTCCAAACTGTTCCTTACGTGGCCGTGGATAACTTGGATTTCCTTCAAATGAATAATGATTTACCAGGTACATACTGCACTTTCTTACCTTAATCCCTCCATGCCAGGAACGGCAATATCAGGCTGCAGAAATTCGTGGTGTTTACTGCCATGCCTCTCGGATTTTGCTGTTTCACTTTCTGCCTGTTGACTGTATTGACTAAGTAAATGTTGTGCAGGTGCTCACTGCTCATGTGCCTGTAATTAACATCTGTATACCAATTCTTGACAATAGTTCCCATGGAAGCAGTGCTGCTCTTCCACTCTCTCATTCGTCTCTGAATGGAAAAGAGATCAGTCCTAGATTGCTACCAAGCACCCGACGTATCTTCAGCTTGCACCGTGCAATTTTTCAACAAATTCTCACTCAGTAACATTGCAACATCAGTTATCAAAACGTTAAATGACAAGATGGTGAGGTGACTACATGCATTCATGAAGCCAAAGCTTGAAGGGCTGTCATAAATTGATTTCTACGCATTCCTTTTCTGTAAGGATTCCTCATTCCTTTACTCATCTGAAACTATTACTGCGCGAACCAGTATTTGAACTGTAAGGTACTGCTATTCTAAAATCAAGAACTGACTGCATGGTGGGACTTTCGATTTTGACTGCTATACCACCTAGAAATTCAGTATTAAAATGGTCAGTTGTCGTTGTTAAACTTAGGAAGCAATGAAGAAATCGTTGTACCTACTTGCTACAATGCTTTGGTAGTTGGTGCCAACAGGTGATTGTACCTACTCACAACATGGTATTTTCTTTGTGAGAAAGCAAATTACGTAGCATGACACGTTACAGTATTGTTCTTGCTTGGAATCTTTTATTTTCTGTGGTTAGTGTAACGTTCCCAATTCTATTTACACTTTAAAGCTAGTTGAAAATTCTAATTACTTCAATTTTGACACACGCTCTCCTCAATAGATGTGAAAGTCAGCAAGACCACAAATGTCTATTTGTAGGTAAGTGATCTCATTAGCGGTTGATTTCATAGTGACACCATAAAGGTGTCATTAAGCAGTCGAGGGAAACGATTCGAAAATGTAAGCAAACTGGATTGATGAGGAAGGAACCATTGAGGATCAAAGTAAATATTGCACTTAATGACGAACTTCATGGAATTAAACTAGTTCATCGGGTTTATTTTAGGAACTTAAGCACTCCCAGAACTAAGTAGAGTATCTATTCATCGCAATGATAGAAACTTATAAGTATTTTAAGGACACCTTGAGAGTTAAAGCAGAATCCTCTTGTCCATCAGTGTTGCCAAATCGTTCTATGAGAATTTCTATTAATGTTAAAAGAATTAGTGCACAACAAATCGCTCTAATCAGGCCTTCAAAACCTAGACAATGTAAGTATGTAAATCATGGGTAGATAGAAACCTCTACAAGTCCTATAAGAGTTCATTACTTTGAAGTCAAGAATATCTCAAAACAGCTCTCGTTCAAACAGATCTATTTTATGGTTGGACATAAAGATACAAGACTCAGTCTATAAAAAGTACAGTGCTAATAATGTGAAACTTGAAACTAAAATTCAACCTTGGACATTCAATCAATTGGGCTCTCATTTGTTAATTAACTTCCACATAAAAATTGACTTACTGTAATTTTTTTTTTCCACAAGAATGCCCAGTTTTTTCTTACCTAGGTAGAGGGGAAAAAAAAACATAAAGATAGGGAGACTTGACAAGTAACTTTCATTGTATAATAGATATCTATAAAAAGTTTAAGCCATATAAAGTTTAAATAATTATTGAATTTGTTGCATCCAAAATAAGTTAAGTAAAAAAATAGTTAATTGGATTCAATATCTAGTCCCAAGTATTCTTTGTCATGTTGGGAAAAAGTTTTCTCTGGGTGTCAGGAAAATATGAAGTAGTTTTTAAATAGAAATATTTTAGCCATCTAGTTTTGCTACTTGGGGAAGGCACAACGCCAGTTTTTCTTTCTCATTCAGGGAAAAGAAAGGTGTAAGTCCATCGTTGCTTTGAGTAGTAAGTAATGAGCAGTTTTAAAAGTAATTTAGAAACCAAGAATCCTTCCGGGGATCACTTTCCAATCCCAATTATTCAATGAAGCTGAAAGTTGCAAGAAAATTAAATGAACGTTCCCTCTCAATGTTGAAAATGAATAGTTGGTGTTGAGAGAGATGTGAAATTTTAGCCAGAATATTATAATTTCCGTTGACAGGGCTTGAAAAAACTCGCCTCTGTCTCTGACCTAGTTACCCGATACGTAACGCGCAGGGGGGGATCGAGGCGAATGTCACGCCATTTTGTTTTTACGTGAAAACGGATAGGGACCCATGTCACAAAAGCGTTATCGGTGGAGGGGGGGAGCGGAGTAAAAAAATGCTGAAAAAGTACGTTACGTAATATATGAACGGTCCCAAATACATGACTCGTACTTAGTACTTAAATCGGAGGGGAGAAGTAAGATTCAAAAGAATAAGTTCAGAAGTAGATCCTTGCTTGGAACAGGGTGTTCAGCAGCATTTCAGCAATCAGCATTTTCGTGATTTTCCCGATTTAATCAGGATTTGAGGAAATTCGGTCGTCCGATCTGATTTTTTATCGAGCTAGTTTTGTGGAGTTACATTCGCTAATTTTTCCCTCAATTTTTCTCAAAAAAAAAAAAATCAGGATTTAGAAAAATTATGAAATTAGGATTTAACAGTAAAAAATCAGGATTTCCTAAAATGAAAAAAGGTAGACATCCTGTGGAATCATAATACTTAGTTGGCCGAAGCACAATAGCGAGTGGCGATGCGTTCTTGCATCTAACTGATTATAGGCTGGTCTGTTTTCGCTGGGCTGATTTTGCAACACGTAGCGAGTATTTAGTCTAGGATTTGGTGCGCCATGCGTGCATGCGTCATTTATTCCTTATCGCGCAAGTTCTCAAGTTCAGCGTAGCGAATGATCCTGGTCGCGGACAGGGACAGCTGCTCCGAGCTGATGAACGCTGCATTTTCCGGGAAACGTCTGTCTCGCGCCCGAGATCAGCGTTTTTACATCCGCTCTCCGTCGAAACCTCCTCTCTTTCCTCTCGTCCTCTCCCTGCAATTTCATTCATAGGCCTTTTCCAATTTTGAAAGTAGAGACAATTTTTAATGACGCCTTACTTAGACTGTCGTGATAGCGAAGAGAGCAGTAAGTGTCAAATTTTCGAAATTGAGTTTCCTTTAACATTCGTCCAATTTCTTTTAAATCACTGAAACAGCTGTAACAGCAAAATTCATCTTCATTTTACGAAGATAAGATATGTTAGAAAGCCGTAAGTGCTGTACAAATTACGTAGTTTTCAGGCAAAACAGCCGTAAGTGATATTATTCCGAGGAATGTTCAGAGAGCTAATGAAAACGGTGTTTTTAAGTAAGCTGCCCTCTTCTGCCAATTTCTATCCTGGAAGTATGTTTGTTGTGTGTCCAAAACGCAACCACGAAAGCACGCAGAAGATTGCCCTTACGGCCGTCTTGTCTGACACTAGCCTACCTATTATGAAAATAATACCCTTCTTATGTAATCCCAATAAAATCGGTCGATTTCTAAGAGTCTTTCAGATAATTACGGTTCTCCTAGAAACAAATAAAATGCAAGTCAGAAATTCGGAAACACCGCAATCGAGGCGCGTAATTTCGTGGGACGTCGAGAAACGACATGTTTTCCAACCAGTAAGAAGACCAATTTTCCTGGCTCTTGCAATGAAAGTCAGGTTTTAGTAGTCTCTCACTAGTAGTAGTTAATAGTACTTAGTTTAGTAGTCCAGGCCCACCAGATTTGAATGTCTGCTTCAAAAATTTCCCAGCTCGGAAAAATCGGAAGTTCCCGTCCATTCTAGAGAATAAGTTTTCAGTATGTTACGTCCTGTATTTTAATTTTGTTTATATTTTCATATTACATTGAAAACATACGCGCGAATTCAGTTTGTTTCGGAAAGTGCCCCAATCCCAGGTTTACCACGGAAGGAACAAGAAGTCTATTTTTCCTGGTTTTTTGAAAACTACTTAAGTAACTTTCTCCAAAACCATTTTCGAGATTTTCCAGAAGCTGCTGCCCGTTTCAGATTACTTCTCCTCTTATGCTGTGTACGCAGGATAGGGAATCACGCACCATAAAAGCTGAATTGAAATCTAAAACGAGCTCTACCTTCGATTGTGCTAAAGCGCCTTCAATTATTATCACATGCAACACGCACATCCAAAGAGCACGAATAGTTGCATCGGAACTAAGTTAGCCATTACAAATTGGACAGCGTTAAACAGAAAGGAACCAGGCTACATCAGTTATTGCCAAATTTAACAGGGAAATTTTATTTTTTACGGGAGAACGTCTGTGCGGATTCCTGTGAAAATTTTAAGGAATTTGCTTTGTATTATGGAGAGAATTCACTGAAATTTGCACAAAAATCCACCCGACCGTTTTCATGTAAAAAATTAAACTGCCCGATTAAATTTGGCCATAGCTGATGTGGATTGGTTCCTTTATGTTTAACGCGGTCCAATTCATACAGGGATTTGGACCTAGCCGGAGCTTCTTAAAAAATCCGAGGGTTGTAAGGATGTTAACGTAAGAGGGCTAGTTTTATTAAGTTTTTAACCTTCCCAACAAATGTGAAGTTCGTTGAAACGAGTCTCACAGCTCGTTTTTGAACTGGGCTTGTTGGATGATGTGCGAAGTCGAACGGGTGAACCCGTGACACTGTTGTCATACAACGTGTGCGTCCATGAGACACGAGTCCTATCCCGTTCATTAACATGTTAATTTCCGGACGCGGAACCTCGGACCGCTGTCTCCATGTTGCCATTTTTCCGGAAATCTTCCCAATCGTCTGGAGCATTGTCCAACTTCATTCTATTAAGGCGCTATGTAAAGTGGCTGATCCCCCCAAATATGGCGACATTCTGCATTAGTGAGAAGAATTTTAACCACTTCACGTTGCTGCCTATCCCCGGTTTCTAAAACCGAATCACATCAAGTACGTACTTTGCAATGTTGCTAAATATGCTCAAATTCTATTCTCTGCGATGTACCCAAGCTTAAATCCTCAAATGGTTTTTTTTCCATACTCATAACTTGAGGAGAAATTAAGCCGCTCCTAGCAACGTTGCAATGGATTTGATTCATAGCTCCTACTTAAATCTGTGCAATTATAAGTGAGGAGATATTATCTCACTGACCTGCAACGCGGCGGCGTCAGCACAGTGTATCCACGAAATATTTCATGGGGTTTAAGGCAGGCAATTCTTGAAAATCGTCAAAAAGTGAACAGTTTATGAAAAGACTTTCAAGTCGTGGAGACGACTCTTTACCCTGTCTTTGCGGACAGTCTACTTATATGCAGCAAGTTTCATCAAACCCTGAAAAGCGTTAGTTAATGTAAGTCGTTGTCTCCATGGGACGTTTCACGGGATTTTTCCCAAGTTCGAGTCGCAGGAATGCAAACTTCTGAGCTTTCTTCTTCGTTAAAAAACACAACACAATTTCTTCTTCTTCCTTTGAAGTCGGTCCTGAGACTCCATAAGGACTCTTGGTACTGTGATCCGTAATCCGTATTGACTAACTCAATATTTTTCCCAATTTCACACATGAGATTTTTCCCTGGGACAAATCCCATGAAACTACGTCTCGTGGAGACAAGGCCCTAGAAAAATTAAAATGAAAAAGTTCAGGCAGATGATCGGTTTTTTCTTTTTTTAATTTGACTTGAGATTAGTTTATTACATCGTGCGTTAATGTGTAACAAAACCTCCAACCTATTTTTCTTTGCTCTTTGAGGCTGTTTTAGTTCGTCCTTTTTTGTTTAAGTCTGCCTTCGTGATCTAAAACCGAAAAATTTAAGCTCCCAACTCCCTAGCCTGTGTTATTAAGATGTCATTTACGGAGTAGGTATATTAAAAGGCCACAGTTGCTTTCCTCTCCCCTCCCTTCGTTTGCATTGGAAAGGTGTCCCCTATTTGGGACAATTTGGGTCAATATCAAGTCATTTCTGAATATTTGTTGACATTTTGCCTCCCTCCTTTTTTTGATCCATCTGAAATGGCTTCCTCCCCTACCGTGCTGAGGAGAAACGTGCGTACATGAGCACTCGGATGTAGCCAAATTTCTTCCTACAAACTTTGAGCTCTCTGAAAACAAGTCAATTTCCCTGGTAATTGGACCGCGTTAAGTAGAAAGGAACCAAACCACATCAGCTGTTGCCAAATTTAATCTGGCAATTTAATTTTTACATGTAACGGCTGTGCGGAATTTTGTGCCAATTTCATTGAATTTTTAACAAATTCCCTAACATTTTCAGAGGAATCCGCACAAATGCTCTTCTGTTAAAAAATAGATTGCCCAGTTAATTTTGCAATAACTGATGTGGTTTGGTTTATGATTGCAGATTTCTACTGATTGCAGTACAATTCACAGAGTATTCAATTCCCATTTCGATGTAGATCGTTTATCAAAGAATTTGAAGGGAAAAGATTCATGCCTTTTTGCTAAAATCTATTATTTATCCGCACCGCGGATTCCGCAGCATCTTGGCAACACTCGAATGCTGCTACAGCGTTCTTTCTTAGCACAGCACTTGACTGTGCGAAGAATTTGCAACTCATCAGTGTTGGGCTCGAAATAATCGCTCAACACTAGAGTCCCTTTATACTAAGAGTAAAGACAATACGAATCCATTTCTGATCGGTTCCCGTATTTTAGGCCTCCACAGTTGTCACAAGCCAATCGTTGAATCAGGGATTTTATTGAATGCGTAAGCTGATGGTCAGACCAAATAAGTAAGGTTTGCATGCTTTTAATGCAGATTTTCAGTGTATTGGATTTCGGACGGTAAAAATCGATTGAAAAATCAATTATTCTTAAATGCGACCTGGCCACTTTTTCACATCGTATTTTTATCGGCTAACGTTCGAACAATCTGTGTTTTTTTAAATAGGTATCGATCAATTTTGATAATTAGATGTTTTCTCATTGCTTTAAATTTTGAAAACAACGATGAATTGATCAAATGGACGTATATTTGCTTTAAAAAAAAAAAAAAAAAAAAAAAAAAAAAAAAAAAAAAAAACTTGAGACGTGTGGGAAAGATGGGATGTGCTCTAGAAAACTACTTAAGAAAAAATTTAAAAGTAGGCGCGACGTGATTCCTCTTAAAAAAATAACAATTTGGGATTTGCCGTGGGCATGTCACGAGAGCGTCGTGGACAAGGTTCATGAGCTAAAGTGCACCAGCACCGATCTCCTCGTCGTTGCACATCTGAGTCGTCACCGCTGACGTCACTGGCATTCATTCTTTTACGGCCCTTAACTAACAAGCAGACTCCTTCTTCCCCACCTGTCTCTGATTTCTTTTAAAATACTTATGAATAGTAAATAAATACGTCCAAATATGTGACAAAGAGCATTCAATTGGGTCAGGCAGTCAACCGTCTTAGATTTCGAAAGTCTCAAGATAACATTTTTGGCAATTTCTGCCATTTTGGATTTTTGAATTTTAAAAATTTGAGTTGAGATTCAAGTTCCTCGTTAAAAAATACCCCCTGACACCATGACGGTAACAGTCAAGTTTCATACGTTAGTGCGCCTTCAATTACATTTGATACCGTGCAATACTTTCGTGGTGGAATAGTTGCATTGGCGCCTACAAACCTAACAGGGATACTGCATGCATTGCGCAATGAGTGAAGTATCCCTGTTAGGTTTGTAGGTGCCAATGCAACTATTCCACCACGAAAGTATTGCACAGTATCCAATGTAATTGAAGGCGCATTAACGTATGAAAATTGACTATTACCGTCAACCACTGTTTGCCAAGTGGTAACTTCACGCCGACTAAAACATTTTACAGGGTCCAAATTTTCAAAAAAGATACTCATGGTATAATCACCGTGTTTTAGCGCACTTTTTCGATGGCTCCTGAGTTTTTTTTTTTTTAGGTCTAGAGAGATGATATTGAAATAAGTCGAAATTCACGATTTTGCTCAGAAAAATGGCAACGTCGCAGCGTGTCAAAATTATCAGAAGGGGAGCATTGGGAGCATCTAAGCTACTAATTTCACACTCTGATTACAATTTAGGCATCTGTAACGTTAATTTATCGAGAGGGAAAAATCATCAAAAACAGTCACAAATTCGCTCTTTTCATGCGTGAAAATGGCAACCGCGCGTCGGGTCAAAAGCATGGAGGGAGCCCAAAACTTCACTAGGGTGTAGTTTATGAACTAATTTTGCTCTCTGCTTAATTTGCAGACCCCTCCGACTTTATTTTTTGGGAGCGAAAAATTACTGAAAAACAGTAAAAATTCGCTATTTTTGCGGGGATAAATGGCAACTGCGCGTCGGGTTAATTTTGTCCGATTGACCCCAAATTTCATTTTCCGTGTTTTTGAACATGCTGTAACCGATTTAGGGGGTTACGGCTATAAATTTCCGAAATTCATTTTTTGTGGGCCACCCTACTCCACAGTGTTACAAACAGGAATAAAGGTTACATGTTCACCAATTGCAAAAATTATAAACTGCAAGGCCTTGTCCACACGAGCGCGGTTCGCGGAAACTTATTCCTCGAACTGCTCAGTTCCCGGAACTTATTCCTTGAAACGAGGCATGCTGTCCACACGAGTTCGCCCGAACTGGAATGGGAACTTCAATAAAACTACAATTATTGCGAAATAATAGATTATTACGGCCGCCAAAGTAACAAAAATAAATGTCAAGACGCATATAAAGGACGTAAAAAACAAAAACAAACAAATTCACATCAAAAGAAACATGTAGAAGCTCGGAGTACGGGGGAAGTTCCGGGTTTTGGAGGAATAAGTTTCAGCTCAGCTAAAAACTTGTTCCTGGAACAAGTTCCTCGAAATAAGTTTCCGCGAACCGCGCTCGTGTGGACAAGGCCGAATAACGGACCGGGGAATCGGGGGCACGGCAAGGAACGAACAGAATGAGAGAAGGGACGGAAACGGGAATTCGGGATGAGTTGATCAAGGATTACGAAAAACGCTCAATTTGTGTAATCTTTATTCCGGTTTGTGACATCCATGAGCCGCGTTGTCTCAACTGTCTCTGTAAAGAGACTCTACTCATCACCACCGCGAGTTGACAACCGCGGACAGGTACGGGGTACGTACGGGCAGAGCGGTTGGAGAAGGCGGACTGTTAAATTAGCAGCGAAAGAGGAAGGGAGGGTTGCGATATTTGTGCAAAATTAATTTGCCGCCGGAGGGTGGCGGGCGGAGGGGTGGCCGGGGGCAGAGGGCACACAACAGAGAAATTAGTGGGCAATCCGTCTCTGCCGAAAAATTGGCGGCGTCTTGACTCTCGAGGCGCTTAAGCCGGCCGCGGCCGCAGAACTGGAGCTCGGCTCAGAGAGAACCTCGCGATTTCAATCAAATTCCGTGTCGTCTCCCGCCACGCGCCCTCCCGCCCTGATGCAAAATCTCACGCCCAACCTAGGTTATTCAACCGTGCAGAGTGATTTCAAAGCAATAGTTGCCTTTACAGGAACCTTGGTTTCATTTCCTTACTGATTTTCCTGGTGATTATCACTTGAAAGTTAGGTGCAAGCGGCAGGTACATCGGTATGTCCAGGGTTGCCATAGTCAGAAAATTTTAAAAAGTCAGGGAAAACTGGGAAAAGTCAGGGAAAATGACGGAAGTGTCAGGGAAAGATTGTTCAATCTCCTTTATTTGCTTTCTAAAATGGGTTTGTGGTTTCGAACTATAAATTTTGCCTGACAAATATTTTCAAATATGTCTTCTTAACCATTTGCCATTTCTCCAATTGTCAGGGAATTTCGCTTTCCTAATTCTGTGGCAACTCTGTATGCCATTTATTTAAAATGCGAAACATTTACCTAGCTTATTATTCAATCTTTTATCCAGTCCAGTGGTCCAGGCCATACAAAATATTGAAAATTTTCGTCTTTTGTACTAAATTTTCTTCCATGTACCAGTGGTGCAGAATTTTCCAAGCTTCCACATTTTCACGCGTCTGCCTGCCGTTTTTCCACATTTTACTCATCGGTTTTCAACAAAATTTCCCACCAATTTAAATAAGACGACCTTTATCTTCTGCTTTCCGATGACTTTCAACTTGTAGCCTTTCAAAACGTTCCCTCCTGCCAGGCCTCCTGCCTTGGGAGCATTTCCACATTCCTCTGCAACCCTGCTTTGTACGTTTGCGTGACTGTTAGGAAAAAGATTCGTGGATAGGAATAATACTTACCGAGAACTTTTGAGGTCATTTTTCTCAAGCGAATAGTAGAAAACTTTTGAAAAGTTCATTCATTGAAGTCAGTTAATACTCTGAAGCTGCCATTACGGCGCCATTTTCGGCTATGTTCCTTGTCATGACTTTATTTTATTGCATACTGTTTTATTGTTAGTCAATGCTATGTTGTGTATTGTATTTTTGGAATCATGGTGATACAGTCAACAATTCAAAACTTGTTTGTGCTTTTATCTCGCGATGGAAAAAATGTACTTTACGTTCAAAATTTGAAAATTTGAATTTTAAAGTTTTCGCGGTTAAGGAAGCTTTAACCACTGGGTTGGAGCTTCCTAGTCATTTACTCGATATCAGCTGATAGCAAACAAAGGTTACCAGGGAAACCGTAAACGTCTAACAACTATCGTGGCCATTGGGGCGATTATTGAAATGATATCGACTGTATGTCGCCGCAGTGGCCCAACCGTACAAAATTTTACTATTATATACAAACTAATACATACTCACTAGATTGAAATTATCATTATAAATCGTCACCTTCCGGCCGAAGTATCTCAAGCGCATGCGACGTTTCAAACTTTTCGCCGCCATTTTATTTTTTACGGAGAAATTGTTGGTTAAATCTGTTTGGAAATTTCAATTGCAGCACAAAGGAAATTCAGTGAAATTTTCGGACAGCTTCGTTGAACAATTTCCCTGTAAAAAAATTAAATGACGGCGGAAATGTTTAAACGTCGCATGGCGCTTGTGATACTTTGGCCGGAAGGTGACGAAATGTGAGCATCATATTTTAACATCGTGTCACGGGAATTTTCAAAGCTCAACTTCCTCTAGTTTATAGCCCCCAATTAGGGACACAATTCGGCAACGTTCGATGCACCGGGCAGTAATTACCTGCTCAGACGCGCTGTGAGCTCCAAAAGATGCGCGCCGCGCCACCTGTCGTCTGATATTTTTATTCATATACTTAGCTACGTTTTCCCCTTGGCAGAAATCATCATTTTTCGCGAGAAGCGGGGGAGGAAGGAGATGTTAGTAACCGTTCTACATCATCGTATCGCACAAAAACATGTCGCCAGGCGATTTACTCCGCAATTATCTTGTCAGCAGTATGTCGCGTCGGAAGTTTCATTCAGGATTCATTACAATCATTCGCATTTACCTGCGTGCATTTATTCCGTGGTTTCTGAGTTCACAGCGTGATTACTCAGTAGGCTATGGCCAAGCATCTCGTAATGGATTTTTATTTTTTAGTCGGTGCGATGATGAAGCTTTCAAAGAAAGTGAGAGGATGGCCAAATGACAGGTTTCCCAGGTTTTGCCTGACCCTTGCGACCCTGAAAAAGCGTCGATGTCTTAATTTTCAGCTTTCATTCGCAGCGCGTTGACTCCGCACTACTCTCGCTGTAACAACCACCATCACCCGAACTTTCACTCACAATCAGCTATAATACTGCTGTCAGTGGCGAGTTTGCAAGTTGGCATAACACTGTTTTTCCTCCATTTAAATCCATTGAAAATATCGATTGTAGGCGAGGCAAGCTGCCTCACCAAGAATCGATTGTTTTACATGCATTCAAATGGAGGAAAAAAAAGTGTTGCCAACTTTCAGAATCGCCACTGACAGCAGTACAAAGCTGATTGTGAGTGAAAGTTTGGGTGATGGTGGTTGTTAACAGCGAGCGTTATGCGGAGTTGACACACTGCAAATGGAAGCTGAAAATTGAGACTTTGACGCTGTTTTAAGGTCGCCAAGGATCTGGAAAAGTCTGAAAATTTGAAAACATCCTAGAAAGTCAGGGAATTTTGATCTGAGCCAGGAAAATTTCCAGGGTTGCGGCTCATCAGCTGTAACATACATTGCGCGCCAATATCGCACACCAGGGCCGGATTTTCCTCCTTGCCGCCCCCTTCTCATTCGTTTTGAAACATCAATAAAAACCATCAAGTGAACGTGCCGGAGGAGGAGGGGTGCATAAGACGCGTTTACTCGTGTTGAACACATTTTTTGGGAAAGCCCTGTCAACACTACTAGCAAAAGGTCACGGAGCTTTGCGCGAAAGTCAAGTTTCGTAAACCTATCTCTAATGGACAAGGCCTTCCATTCATAAGAAATGAACGAAAAAATTATGAAAGAACAAACACAAAATTTGGTACAATGATTTTAACTTCCGCCGCCGCGCCGCGCAGACCGCACCGTGTTTGGCGCAATGCGTGAAGTATTCACGCAGTCTTGTAGGCGCTATGCGTTTCACGCTGACCACAATAACCGCACTGTGTTTGATGCAACGCTGGAGTATTCGCACAGTCTCGTAGGCGCTAATATGTGTTACGTGCCGATTGCCGCGCCGAGGGCTTCTCCTTTTCATCTCAAGTCCTCGTCATCATTTCTCCCTAAGTCGCGCCGTCCCAGGCCAAATTGTGTGTTCGGTTTCTCTCTTAACTTGACTAATTAAAGGTGCTGTCTCTTGTATCACTGAAAGGCTACAAAATTAGAAATTACTATACTCTCAGGAAATGAGAGATTTTGTAGCCTTATCTCGTTTGTAATTTTTTTTTTCTGAATCCGATTTTTTTTATACCTACATTTAAAAAAATTGCAAAACTTGCCGCCCCCTAGATTTGCCGACATGGGCCGCGGCCCATGTGGCCACCCCCTTAATCCGGCCCTGTCGCACACCAGCATCATCAAGTTTTCATGAATTTTTCGCTGCAAACTGAGTATACCGTGCACTGAATCCGCGATTTGTGTGCTAATTTAATTGTAAGGAGTCTAAATATCAACACCTATTTGCTCCTGATTAGTTTTTCTCTGCCTCTTCTCCTAATTTTTCTTATTCAGGCATTGAATAATGTGCAATAATTCCAGGCAGCATGTAAATGGGTCAGTTGCGCTGGTCACAGGCTCGTGTTAGGTTGATTCATGTAGATTAGCTAAATATAATAAGATCTGTTCAAATAGCAATTTTCTTCGTTCAATAGTAACCGAGATGTCACGCTTTGAAAAATTCGGCTTATGACGTCATTCACCGCGGTAGTGACACCCTTGGTTTCTTTCACCTTGCTTTCATCCTAGTTTCACGTTGAGTAACCAGTGCAAATGTGCTTATTCTCGGTTGATGAGTCGAACGTGGAAGAGATCATGGTATGCATAACCTGGTGAGTTAGGTAACCTTACCATGCTGGTGAGTCAGAAATCGAATTTTTCAAATAACGATATCTTGGTGAATATTGTAAGTAGAAAGTTGCTGTTTGGACAGATCCTATCATTTTTAGGTAATCTACCAGAATCAAGCACCAAAACACGATTCTGTGACCAGCGCAGCTGACCCATTATTCGTATACATTCTGGTTCACACATTCTTTGCTTTGTGAATTACCTTGAAGTTTAAACTTACCGTAGGGCAAGTGAGAACATGATTTAATTTGTTTGCATCTCTCGTAACACTTTCGTTTTATCTGCATCGACGCTTCTGAATGCGTAGCTGGGAGAAGATCAGTTCTGAATAATTAAATAAATAAACGGCTTTATCATAAATGACCACATCCTGGTCCAGTTTATATCACATTTTGGAGTCAGTGACGAGGCGTGAATGATCGATTACCGATATTTCCCCATTTGGAGTTATGGTAAAGAATCGATTATGGAGGTGTGCGTTGCGAAAACCCTGTTTATCGATCCTTTTCCATAGGTTTAAATGGCAGATCATTCGATCTATCGCCAAGTGCGCCATGCCTGTAAGGAGTATATCTCTGGGCTCACGACCATCTCAACTCATTGAGCCGTTGATCAGGGAAGCAACGTGTTCAATGAACTGCAACTCAAAAGCCATGGAATTTTTTAAAAATTGGTCAGGATAGAGCAAGAGAATTTGATCTATTTATTTCTGTGACCAACGTGTCCATGAAATATCTCTCTGGCCTGCCCATTTATTTTCCAAAACGCCCATAATCAATGACACCCTTGACCTCCCAGTCTTAATTTTTATACTGTATCACCAAAATAAAATTAAACTGTTGGTAAAAGAGAGAAGATTCGGTAATTTGACACTCGCCATCTCAGCACGTAACAAACGGGATAGTCACTTGTGCTGCCATACTAAGGAAGAACGCCGTATGAGCATTCAGACGTTGCCAAATGTCCTTTGACAAATCACGGATCTGAGGGAATGTGTATTCGTTAATAGATGTTGTTTATAATTGGATTCAAAAATTCTGAAAATTTCAAGGAAATATATGCACAACCTCCTTAGAAAACGAATATTTTCTGAAAGGAAATTTGACAACATTCGAATGCACTTACGGCGTTTTTCCTTAGCACGGCAGTATGATTTCAACACTCGAGTCGGGTAATTAACAGTTATCTGGAAGTGCTTCAGTGGGCAGTCGTGGCCGTAAGTTTGACAACCCATATATGCTCTATTCATTGCGGGGGGGGGGGGGGGGGGGGGCGTCCGCTACGTGGGTCGTTTTGGGAGTCAGCTCAAACAGTCGAATATTGACTTTTAACTCCTTCGGAACAGACCGTTCGTCGCGTCGCGCAGCCCGTTCGTCGCGTCGCGCAGCCGGGGACAGGTAAAGTCGAAAGAGATTGCCATCCCGTCGTTGAAATGCGGAATTTTCCGATCGGAAGTCAAGAATTTTGATAAATGAACATTTTTAGCAGAATTTTGCAGGTGAAAGAGGAGACTTGCGTCCGTCGTGTTTATGGTATCTTGCGAGAATACAAGAGGAATACCTAAAAATTCTGAGTACCTATTTGGAGAGAAAGTTCTCGCCTTTTATCTTTGGGAGAGATTTTACCAAAAATTATGGAGCGCTCGGTAACTCAGGGAAGTAAGATGTGAAGATCTCTTTAAAAAAAAAAAGAAAAATGAAAAATAATGAGGCACTTGCGATTTGAAATAAACTTATGTAAAGTTATACCTATACTTGCAAAAAGACATCGACCTCAAAAGCCTTACTATCAAGTCCGCAGTATAGTTCGTACCAAATCCAATGTAATTTGCGGATCGTAACTTTTTCTTCTTCTTTTTTTTTACACGCGTTACGCCCCTCTTTCTTCTCACCGCAAATTTAGATTAAGCTCCTTCGTCTATAGGGCATGAGACTACGCAGCAGTAGTGCGATATGACCGTCCAAAAATCGCGAAAAATCCTAAATACCTAGATTTTGCTGTAAAACTTCGACGTGAACAACTGAACACCCCTTGCTTAGTCACTAAACCAGCGGGCTGATTGTTGAAATTGATAGACAAAGCGATCGACACAGAAGACATCGGAAGTGTAAAGCGATCCTATTGGTTGAGATAGGTGGTTCTCATAGACAAAGGGCGTAAATGATGGACTAACCATAGGGTCTATCGTGGGTTGCCGTCAGTTAGTCCATTACCTACCTCCTATGTCCATTGCAGTCACCCGATTCCACCAATAGGATCCCTCCATATGTTTTTGGTCCGCTTTGTCTGTAGCTTTGTCTATCAATCTCAAGAATCAGCCCGCAGGGAGAAGTTTAGGCGTCTAAAAATTCTTCGGTTCGTTATCCGTTTCCTTTCTCATGAAGCTAAAATTATGAAACGCAACAGAACTTCTCGGCTGCGGACTGATTATTGAAACTGATAGACAAAGCTATAGACAAAAGGGATATGGAGGGATCCTTTCGTTCGAAGCGGGTGATTGCAATGGACATAGGAAGGGCAACTCACGATAGACTCTATAGTTACCTATTTATCATTTTCCCCCTTAGTCTATGAGAATCACCCGTTTCAATCAATAGGATCGCTCCATACTTTCTATGTCTTCTGTGTCTATCGATGGAGAATCCCTGCCACCGGTTTCGGAGTTTCCCCCGAATTCCCGGTGAGAGCGGCAACTTGAAGTGCGTCCGTTCGGTCGACGGGTCAGGGTGTTGGATAGTCCCGGACGACAACGACGAATCCGTGAGCCTCGACGAAGGGGGCGGGGGCGCGGGGGGTTGAATGGGGGACAGCAGCAGCGCCACTCGTATTAGGAAGCGGGGGAGGGGGTTGATATTCATGCACATATAGATTAGACATTCTGGGTGTGTGATCATTTTCGAAAAGCGAACGTGCCACTCATATTAATGACCTTGAGTCACCTTTAAGCTCCGCGCTCGCTTGCCCAGGGCCTTAGGTGTCGGATTTAGCCCCGCACCGCTTGAACGTTCCATGAGTATTTTTAAAGGAGACAATTTATTTATTTATCTTTTTACTTTCTCGCTCCCCTCGCGGGCGGAGAAAGTATTGTCAGCTTCCAAGAAAATAAAGAAGGAAAAAAAGTTGAAATTTCATCATTTCTATGCGTTTTAAGGAGCCTGGAGTCAAAATAACCTTACTTGAAAGAATGTATGTCCGTCCGTCAGGCGGACCCCTTTTCTGCGTACAGTCATGGATTACACTTTGCAAGAAGGAACCAATATCTTCCATAAAATCACATATCTGCATACGGAAATCAATGGCATGTATGTTGTTTCTAAAATGGACCAGGACTAGTGGTTCCTTATTGCAAAATGTAATCCATATCTCAGAATGAATCTGTTCGATTTCATTTAAAATTTGCATGGAAGATTATATCTATGGTCCCCTTTTTTTTTACCCTTACACACATATGGAGTAGTAGGGTAATGAGGACCATTCCAGAATGACAAGTTCTTGAAAAGTCAAGGAGTTTTGCCCAACATCGAAAATTTCGCTGCAAAATCTTCAAATTTCTTTCTAGCGACATTGCTTCTTTTCAATTTTTAAAGAATTAACGCTAAAAATTGTCCATGAATTTTTCTTCTCTTTTTTTCTGTAAAATCATGCTTAGGACAAACAATGATGAAAAGTCAGGGAGCTGTATGCCCAGAATTCTTGAAAAGTCAGGGAATTTCGAATCTGAGAAAACTCGTCACCCTAATTTGGGAATTCACTCGTAGGCTGCTAAATATCTTGGATTCTTTTACTGCTGTGCTAAAGAAGAGCGCCGGACGATCCTTCAAACGCTGCCAAATCTCCTATCGTAAAACATTCTCCGAGCTCCCACGCAGAGTCACAACCCTGTACACGTAAGCAGCTATATCTGTGCATTTAGAGTTCGACTGCTGATATGGAATTAGGCCTGCTATTGACAGAAATTTCTCTTCTCATATTCGCCTATGAAAAAAGTGGAATGCATGTATATAATGATAGGGAAATATTTCATATAATTCCACGAGTCCGTCTAAGATATATGAAACATACTTATGAGGTCCTGGATAGAGTCTGTCCAAAATATGTAACATCTTATAAGGTGCTAGATAGGGTCCCTTTACAAAGTGAGTTAAGACAACGCGGCTCGCGGATGTTACAAATGGGAATAAAGTTTGTACACAAATTGAACGTTTTTCGTAATCTATGATCAACTCATCCCTGAATTCCTATCTCCGTTCCCTCTCATTCCGTTTGTTCCTTGTAGTGCCCCTAATCCTCCGATCCATTCCACTTTACAATATTTGCAATTGGTGAAAGTGTAATCTTTACTCCCGCTTGTGACACTATGGAGACCTAAAATACGGGAACCAATCAGAAATGGATATTTTTTTGTCTTTACTCTCAGCATAAAGGGAGATTATATAGAGCTAGATATGTAACCCGCAATCACATCACCAAGAAATTTACAAACCCCTAGATTTTTCTTTTTTCAAATTTAATTTTCGATTTCTCTCGACTGACCCACCGTTGGCGTTTATCCCTCGTAGATTTTGACCCAGTTTAACAGAAAGGGCCCAGCTCACACCAAGATAAAACCATCAAAATGCAGGTTGAAGCTAAATCTCTGCAATTTCCGAGAAAACAGTTGTTGACAGAGTCGTCAAATTACGCCGGATGTACTGCACGCCAAAATTCAACGCCTCAGTCGACAAGGTAAGGGATTGGATCGCCCACCAGGGGCACAATGGATTGAGTCAGTGGGGGAGGTCGGACGAACTTTGGAAAATTTATAAGCTCATAACTCCGTTCATACGAAACTTTGAGGTTTCGAAAGAGGTTCCATTGGTTTCCTCGTGAAATTTTCTTCTCGAAGCACCTCTTAAAATTTAAAATGTGACGAATCAAACATCAAAATTTTCAGTATTTGTTAAAAATGTCATGTCCGACCCTCCTGATTTACTCGATCCACTGTGCGGGAATTCAGTCGCCGCGCCGACTGTCAGCAGCGCCAATTCTTACCGGGTAGACTACACGTCAAAATATCACGATCCTCTCGACAACCGTTTTCTTCCGATCTCTGAAAGCTTCAGTGTTAATGGTACAGTTCAACACCTATTCTCTCCTCCGAAATATTTTTTCTCGACCCTGGATTAATGTGCACTCGGTTAAGCTGAAACTTCAAAACCACTCCTAACTCATTTAGCTCCAAACTGGAGCTTTACTGATTTATGTTTATTTTAAATCGGTTCATTGGAACAGAGTACACCGAAAAAAAGTATGGCCACCAAAAGACACTAGAAATGTCAAATTTGGCTGGCTATGCTATCAAATACCGAAAAAAAACGATTTTCCGACGATCTGACATCCGTGATAGAATAGCCAACGACACCGCTGCGCTGTGTGTCAGTGTGTTTGCTCTGTTGTGAAAGGAGTAAACGGTCGTATACTTTCATGCCGTCATAATGACAGACGCCGACGGACGGATGTACTTGCGCTGTTGCAACGTCGCCCTATTCCCGCGACCGGATCCAGCGAAATCAGTGCCTGATTGCAAACTAAGTACTTTAGGGATTGGAATGGTTATGAGGTAAGTGCTGTCACGGGTGGTTTTTTCTCTTTTTTTCTTTTTTTTTCCTTCTTTATTTTTCTTTGTCAATGAATGAGATTTGAAACTTGGAATAATGTAAACACCTTTTTTTACGAAGAGCGGTGCCGCAGCCAGAAGCTCTAAAATTGATGTAGGTTCCCAATAAAAGTTTTAAAAGCTTTTTTTAATGATAAAAATGTAAGTCATTTGAAGGAAGGGCGACTCTGCCAGCATGTCTCTCCCAGAGCGTGGAGTGCTTTGTGATATATCCACTAATCTGCTAGTTAAACCCATGGAAAAGGATCGATAAACAGGGTGTTCATAATGAACACCTTTTTAATCGATTTTGTACCATTGCCTCAAATGGGGAATTATCGATAATCGATCATTCGTGCTTTGCTTTTGGTCTCTGTTTTTGATACCTTACTATTTTTGAAATCTGCTTTGGCCATACATCAGATTAAAAAATGGCTCTCTGTCCTGAGTGTAAAATCTCCTGATGGCTATATAAAAGGATTTTCTCAGCACTTGAAGCACTGCATTTTTTCTTTTACCTAATTTCACGTGTGGAATTTTTCTTTCGAGAAGACGAAAATGATCGACTCATCCATATCTTGTTTTAAGCAATAAAAGAAATCCCTACGCGTTGTGTTCGAGCCCCGGGTTTTCCTGAATCATGACCACAATGACATTGAATGACGCCCCCTTTTCCCTTCTTAATTTTCCTCTCTCGATTAAGTCAAGTTCAAGGTTGTATGAGCTCTCTTTTTTAATGTATTCTACGATAAAGCAAAAGAATATCTAGAAAAAACAATAGTCGGAAGATTATTACGCAAACTGCCATCGACGTAGCGTGAAGGAGGTTCAATGCACTGCAATCACGTCGTATACTTTTTTTTTGCAGTTTTTATGAACTGAGAATAAATGTTTTTTTAGTCCTTAAAATCCTTTCAGAAAAAAGAAGAAAAAAAATAAATAAACGAACCTATCATCTTAAAAATTATTCTTCTACGAAGTGACATTCGATTTAATACCCTGAAAATGGACGCACCATAGGAAAGAGGAAAGTGAAGCTTCATCCGAAGCTTCGGATGAGGCGATTCCACCCAAATCACATAAAACCAGGGCGCCTTCAAATTCTTGAATATGCAACGTGGACATCCGTTGAGTACGAATAGTTGCATCAACCCGTTGTTATATGAGTGTCGTAGATAGGTTGCAACTTTCTGCGCAAGGACAATCAGTGCGCCTTCAATATTTTGAATATGCAGTGCGGAAATCCATGAAGTACGAATAGTTGCATCGAAGCCTTGATACGCGTTGTCATACGCGTGCTGCAACTGTGAGCGTACACATCAGAACATACTATCTCTATCTACCAGCGTGGAAGGTATCGGTGCACTTTCAGTTTTTAGTGTTTATGCAACGGGATTTCCCGTTGCTAACTCCGATATTCGTCTGTCGTGACTACGCGAATTATACTTGATTTTTTGCTGAATAGGTCGCTCATCAACACTCATGAAAAATATGTGTGTTCTCGTGTTACTATTGCTTAATATAGGAGCCGAAACACAAACCAACACAAATTTTGGGTTGATTTTGGTACAGTTTGCGGTGAATCTAGCGCGGAAAAAAATGGAGAGACCGAGAAAATGCATTCCTTCCATTGCGACGTTGGTATTCACCACTCGTTTTTTTTTTTTTATTGAATTTCTTCAAGAAAACTAGCCGGCATTTTCTTTTGAAATTGTCACCCGCAGACTAGGGTTATTTGCGTTTAACTTCCCGCATTAACCAAAGTTTTGTGTTGTAATTTCTTTCTGTGCAGGTCTCTTATAGTAGCCCACGGTTTCGGTCGATTTTACCAAAAGTTTGTTTGATCAACCAAGTCGTTTTGGTTGATGTGGCCGGCAAAACTAACTCGAAGTAGCCCGAAGCAAACGTTAACATGAATATTTTTGACAAAGCCACTAAAAAAAAAGTTCGATGAGTCCGAACTTGTTAGGAGGATATGAAACCCGTTTTGTTCGGTACCTACAACCGAATTATTCGGTCTGTTCAACCAAACTGTTCGGTTTGAGCAACCGAACAATAAAAAATTCTTATACCTAGTTCGGTTCAGCAGACCGATCAGTGAGACAGTAAGACTCCATGAAGCAAAAGCGTTAAACTTATTTAGCAGTGAAAAATACCATACATGATGCATTAGCGTAACACCTGACGGCGCTCCCCAGGTTTCGAATTTCCACTCTTCACTCGTGACCTATTTTAATTGACGTCTCGCTCGGGTCTCCACGGCCACGGTCAACGGCTCGACGTCGGCGTGTGACATGACGTCATTGTCGGGCGCGGTCAACGGTTTCACTTTTGTCGGGGTAGTGCCATGAGCTCGTGCCGCAGATCCATGCGGAAGTGGTTTCTCTCTCGCAGTGTCGGGGAAGTGTCATGAGTGAAGAATGTAGAACAGGAAGCGACAGGACATAGTCAGGATAAGTCCTTGTCACACTTACATTTGCCGGGCACGTAGCCAGGATTTTGTTTCGGGGGGGGGGGGGGGGCTGTCGGGGTCCGGGGCTCCTCCCCCGGAAAATTTTAGAAATTAGTAATCTAATTAGGCGCATTTTGAGGCTTCGGTGACGCAGATTATCCATCAGTTTCTGCATAAAAATTACGCCTTTTTTTACTATTAGCATAAAATACTTCGAATTACATGCATTCAAGAAATCTAGAAAATTTTTGAAATTTTAACTCTATTTGGACGCATTGCGAGGCTTCTCTAACACAGATTTTTCATAAATTTACGCAGGAAAAATTACGCATTTTTTACTTCAACACAAAATACTTTCGAATTGTTACATTCAGCAAAGCTGAAAAATGTTTCAAGTTTCAACTCTATTTGGACGCATTTTGAGGCTTCTGACGAAAATTTTAGGAATGAACACGGTGCTTTCAATTAAGACTCTACATTAAAAGAGACACATATCTTCGACGGTCTCGAACTTCTTCTTTTCTCGCACTTTCTCATCATTTCTCTCCTCTTTCCTTCTCTCTTTTCCTCCTTTTTTTGCTTCCCTCCCCCCCTCCTGACTACGTGCCTGCATTCTGCTCGACAGTCGCAGAAAAAGTGGATAGAGGTGTCGTCAGATAAGTTGGCCGTTGTTTACTTTCGGTTCGCAAGCGCAGACGACGAATGCAGGCCTCTGCACTGACCGTCGTTCGCTACTATCCATCTTAAAAACATCCGTCTCATGATCGTATCGTAAAAAAAACTACTCATCATTTATGATCCGCGACTTTCATGCGGTTGTGATTTCCGTGTGGCTAAAAAATAAAGTGTTACAAGGTTTGAAAGTATTAGAAAACGTATCTAAGCTTGTGTTCTTGCTTCTGCGAGAATCGGATGTTTTTGTGTGGATAGTTGTGCCGAGAAAACGCTTGCAAACCGAAAGGCCAACTTATCTGACGACACATTTAGTCACCATTGACCCACTGTCGAATGTGCGTGCAGTCTACGTGCATTGTGCATGCACACCCGGTCAGAATGTACATTCGGAATCTATATGTGACGGCGGTTTTATGCGATTTCGAGAGTTAGTGCATTGTCTGAGTGTCTAACAATTTGGAAAGTCAAGGGATTCACAGCGATTTGGGAAAGTCAGTGTAATTGAAAGGAAAAAAACCAATGTGGAAGTCTAAAAAAAAAAAAAAAATTCAGGAGTGTTCCAGAATTGGGATTTAAGCACATCGACCCTCCGGGAAAAAAAATATATGGAAATTAAACCATCAAAATCCCAAAATCTTGAGGAATAAAAAAGAATAAAAAATATGAAGTAAAATTAAACAAGAACCCGAAACCAAATTTTTAGTCGGCGATAAAAGCTAAGAGGGGGTAGCTACCAGAGAAGCCAAGTTTTGGTTTTTTGTTAATTTTCATTTTAATTTTTGGTTTTTTTTTTAAATTTTTGATACCGGTGGAAATGAGGTTTAAATAACTCCAAACGTCTCGGGAATTTTTTCGTCTGTTTCGGTATCATACTTGCGAAACAACGGAACGTCAGTTGTGATCGTAGAGGCCGTAGCATAGGAGGATCAACGGTATAGGTACTCGAACTAGAAGGTCAAGCTATATGAGCTCAATTTTCTGGATAAATTAGCAGACACATGTAAGACCGAGACCGTGCATGACTTCCCGTGACTGAGATCCTTGAAAATTTACATTTTCTCCTGAAAATTATACGGCGTCACAGAAATTACTCGCGTGTGAAATCAAATCGTATTGCTCCGGCTTATTGAACATTAGATTCGAGGTGAAGATTCGGTCTTGTATTCGTATATGAAAATGAAAGCAGTAAAAATATATGAACACCAGGCCTGTGCTAAATCTGGTCCATCGAGATCTCATAAATACCACTTTTCCGGTATTTTTGTCAAAATCTGCCCGTTTTTGGTTTAAAAAAAATGTGTTTACATTTCTCGAATTGGTCTGTCTTTTAAGCTTACACTTGCCGAACCAGGTTTTTACATTGGCCTTAATTTAATTTTGTGTTTTTTTCCTGTTTCAGGTAAGTGTCCTCGTTGAAAAGCTCTCTTAATGACACTCATGAGTCATCAATATATTGCGTAAGTTTGCTCCTTTTTTCCACTTATCTAAGGATTGCAGGAGATGAATCCTTGTTACCTCTCCTTAAAGAACCTCTTTATGGGCTTTTGGCTTTTGTCCGAGGCAGTCATACCGCGGCTGCAGTGCATTATTAGACGTTTTTCCGAAAGTGGAGATGTTAGATATCCATCGTCGAATTTATTTCGTCAAGGTTGAAAGTTAGGAATCCCCAAAACTTAAAAATAATCGAAGGGGGCTCATAGGAGGCAGAGGATTGCGCTGTATTTTGCTCTCCGAGCGAAATTCACTGCTTTCTTTCTCTATCAGTTCATACATAGTGCCCAAAATGTGTAATCTATCGTTGGCGTTCATACGACTATGAACGCAAATGAGTCGTTAAAGTTAAAGATGAAAGACAATATGTCATATCTGTAATGTTTTTCAATTTTAAGACATGCGAAAGAAATTTCTGAGACCATACTTATTTACCCTCGTAACGGACTATAAATTCATCTGGCCTACGACACTATATCCAAAGACTTTGACTATATCGTGTGTTCAAATGTATACCTTTTTTCCAATAAGACTTAGAGAATTGCTCTAGGTCCGTGCAAGACCGATAATTGCAAAGCATCATGATGTGGAGCTCATTTGACTTGGTACGTGCGTGTGAAAGCTGCTGGTTGCTTAGTAACTATGAACGTCATATTTGTTCTTTCGTCCGTGTTTTGATGACGCATCAGTTTACCTACTCTTCTAAGCGACAAGGGCCTCGTTGTCATCCTTGTTGTTTTTCGGGAAATTTCCCGTATTGAGAAAATAACGCAGTATTAAGTCGACTCAAATTGTAAGTTCAAAATAACCCTGTACTGTAAGTACTACAATCGCGCTACGGGGAAAAATGACCGAAACATGAAATTTGTTCGAAAACCAGTGCTCCACGATTCACAAACTCCAGCATTGTATAGAAGTAATGCTTTGTTCGGTGCACGAAAAAGAAAAGAAAAGAAAACGTTTGACCTTTTCAGCTGTTTTTAAACCTGCGTGGAAGCAAAGTTCTAAATCTCTCACCATCCTCGCCATAGGAGCTTCCTATTCGATCGATTTTCTTCAACTCAGCTGTCGATTTCCGCTCAACAAGTGAGGATGAAGTGCAATGACGTTTGCAGCTGCACACACGTAAATGCACAACTCGCGGGATTTTTGCCGCGTTACACTGAAAAATCAGCGCTTTTCTCATTTCGTCACCTTCCAGGCAAAGTATCACAAGCGCCATGCGACGTTTAAAAATTTCCGCCGCCATTTTATTTTTTTACAGAGAAATTGTTCAACGAAGCTGTCCGAAAATTTCACTGAATTTTCTTTGTGCTGCCGATAAAATTTAGTGAAATTTCCAAACAGATTCAACCAACAATTTCTCAGTAAAGAAATAAAATGGCGGCGGAAATTTTTAAACGTCGCATGGCGCTTGTGATACTTTGCCTGGAAGGTGACGATTTAACCCACGTAAAATCTCGTAATATTTTCGCGATATCTGGCAACCTTGACTCGCAGCAGTCAGTCGCAAACGTTGCCACCTCGAACGGAAGCTCTGGATCCCTAGGGGTGACGCGGAAGCTCTTTGTGTACACCCTACACCACCTTTATGGAGAGAGTATGAATACTGTAAGAGCTATTTCTGATTTGTTGGGCCATATTGAGCCTTCGCGCCCATTGTGAAGGAGAATCGCCGTGTCCTGAAAAAGTGCCTCTGAAGCATTTGAATGTCGCCAAGTTTCCTCAGAAAACATTCATGTTCAAGAAATTACTGAGTAAATGTATTCCTTGCAAGTAGAATGTAAAAGAAATAAAATCTCCTTGAGGGAAGAAACTTTAACCTTAATCCATAGAAAATTGAATTTTTCATCGGAATTTGACAATGAAGTCACATTTCTTTGGATTAGAATAATAACTCCAGTTGAATTAAAAAATTATTTACCTAGAATTTTTTTTTCTCGAGTAGGTTCAAGGCGACATCTTTCTTTAAATAATCTTTTTATGCTTAAATTAAGTGATAGTAATTTTTATCTTTTGCCATTTTATTTAGTGAATTTTCAAGTTTACCAGAATGATACGATCGTTCTTTCACAACGATAGTGCAGTGATTCATGACTTTCTTTTCGGGGATGGAGGGGCTGGTGCAGGAGGGAGAATTAGGGTAGCAAGAAAAAAGGAGAAACATAGGAAAGGAAAAAGAAAAACACGTATAATTGGTAATTATTCATGACTAAACGGACTCATAACTGCTTATTAGATGCTTCAAATTGTCGACGATTTTGCGGGGGAGCTCCTTGGACCCCCCGTTAGAAGTGTCAGGATCCGCCTGTGCGAGGATCAATAGGACGTAACTTTGCCCAGCGGATTTATGTGCACCCAGGCATGAGCCCTGAGACCCATAAGAATATATGAATAACAGGGCTCACGCTATAATGCACATAGTTCCGTTTGGCAGAAATACATCCAATAAAACAATGCGCACATGCGACACGGCGGAATCCGACAACAGCGGGCATGCAGCAGGTGTCCCATGCTCGAGTCAATAGCCCGACTCCAGCTTTTCTCACTTACGATAGACCACGTGGGCAACTTGGGCCTCGGCTAAACCGCAAAGCCAGACCTCTCACCCACACCGCCACTTTTTCAGCCGCCACGTCGCGCGCCGCTACGCTCATACCGCGCTGACGAACAAGCGACACTCGTCGCTCATCAATCATCAGTCATTATCTGAGATATAATGGATTTAAACGTTGCCTCCCCAAAACAAGAAGAAAACCTCTATTAGACGCGGAGACTGGAGACCCCCTACTGACCTCTTGGCGACAGGTGGAAGCTTTTACTTTCGGGGATTCAACACTTCCTTAGCACTTCCTTATGGACTATTATAAGAGAGCAACAGTCATCACCCTAATTTCGGCAGTTGACCTACCTACATGGTGGATGATGAGCTTCGGATGAAGACATGAGCCAAACAAGTTCCCAAAACCTTGGCCATTTTCGGCTTGTTTGCAAAACGAGACGGCCAACACGATGTTGAACATCAACCATGTAGGTAAGTCAACAGTGGAATGCTGAAGTCCTGAAAGTAAAAGCTTCCACCATGGCCAAAATACTAGTGGAGGGTCTCTTGTTTCTGTTGCTCCCTTTTAATTGTCCATAAGGAATGGACCACTAGACAAGGTACGAATTTCAGCATTCTGATAAATGTTTCTTAATCAAAATTTCACGTAGAACACGATGCGGACAACGAAAATTACCGAAAGCGACTCCTTACGATGATATTTAATGATTCTTGATGCGTAAATTCAAACCATTCGCTCATGAAAACTCAATACTCTACGTGATTCACATCGCGCGCTAAACGTTATCATTACAGTCTCTGCGATATAAAAATCTGGCAATCTCAATCTTGACGCTTTGGCTCAGCTATAGCGAATTGCTCATAGTTTGAACAACACATGGTGGGAAATGAACATTGCTCGATTGAGAAGCTTGCTGAAACCGTTGTAGTGCTCAATTTGACTCACGTAGAGCTTGGAGTTTCTTGTGAGCGGGCAGTTCAAATTCATCGTAACCAATGTGAAATAAAAACGTTAATATCTTCGTTTAGAGGTGGTTTCAGTAATTTTCGTTGCGTGAATCGTGTTCTACGCAAAATTCTGGTTAAGAAACATGTATCAGATTGCTTAAATTCATACCTTGTCAAGTGGTCCATTGTTGAATCCCCGAAAGTAAAAGCTTCTACCTGTCGCCAAGAGGCCAGTGGAGGGTCTGTATTGTCTCCGAGTTCCTCACTGATGGCGTGTGTGTCTGAGCCCTGATACAGGATATTTTGCGGTTGATGGAAATGAGTCTGGAAGCCGGGTCCGGGGTCCCCTCCCCCGGCGCGGAGCACGTGTATCGCCATTAAATTTAATTGCGCTCATTAGGGCACAGAGAGCGCGGTTCTCCGTCGAATGACAAGAAACTCGGACGGCGGCGGCGGCGGCGGTGGGTGATGCGTCGCGACGCCCCCCCCCCCCCCCCCCCCATGGCGACGACGACGATGACAGGAGCGAGACGGAGTGGAGACGAGCAAAACGCCGACGCATGTGTCGGGCTCCCCTTTCCCGAGGTGTCTGGCAAGTTCGGAAAACCTGGATGATTCAGGGAAAGTTGAGGGGATGGACCGCTCGCCGCTACAAGGATTTCAGCTCTGCGTTTCTTGCTCTCATGTTTCGTTTCCGCGTGGATCACGCTAAACTCGCTGTGATTTCCCCAAATTGGGCGTATTTCTGTCAAACGGAACTAAGCGCCAATTTGAGTTCCTTTTGAGGAATTTAAAATCCCGGATAGCGCGTTCTGTCAAACGGAACTAAGCGCCGTGGAAAAGCATTGCGAGTTTAGGAACGAATGAGCCCGACGCGACGCCCGGTACCGCCGCCAATTCAAGCCTCCCTCTACCATCTTACCCTGATGGCGCTTAGTTCTGTTCGACAGAATTACGTCCAATTGACCCTCTGGTTTGACACTGGCCACGATCGTACGAGGGTCGTCCAGCAGATGATCATTAAAATCGATCGACGAAGCGATAGACAAAGAAGACATGCATAGAGAGTATGGAGCGATGATCGGTACTCACTTTTCCATCTTGTTTCTTTGCCTCTGAATTTCTTTTTCGACACAAATAGATTGCTAAGGATTGCTAATCCTGCAACGTATGTCGCACTCTTCCCCATTATTTGTCGAGTGGGCTCCCCAAGTAGATTTGGAAACTCTCTGGAAGAACATTTGGACTTCTGACTACAATTAGAAAATGCTATTTTCAACTCATTTTAGAAAAAATGCACGCGCTATTATATAGTTCTCTTGCAGATGAGAATTCTGTAGATGAGCCGGTATTGTTATTGCTAAATGCAGTTCACTTCCTTTGACCTAAGAAAAGGTCTCGTTTTGACTACATTGCGCAATAAGAATATTTTTCTAATGGAAGCACCCACTGCAAGAGGAAACTAATGGTACATGATGCTGTTTGTGAAACGATTGAGAAGTAGTCGTAGCTCCTCATTCCAAAAGAAGGCGAACACTTCTTCGAGAAGAAATGAAGGTCCAAGAGAGCTCGAACGATTACTTTAATAATCAGTGGCCGTTAAAAGCTTTACGAACTCTATCAACGTAATTACCTACTAAAATCATAACACAGCGACGGCACTGCGCGGGTAATTTTTTTTCAGTGCACGAGTCGCTGAAGATTCACCTTTTTTAAGAATCGCCACTCATAGTTAGTGCGAATAACCCTCCGTTCCTCCATGAGGTTTAATGGCCCAAACAGACCGTCCAAAACGGGGGATGGGCCCTAACGATCTCTGTTGTTGACGACTAATCCGTATGTGACGGTAATGCGCTCGACAAGGCAACGACGAGACCCGCGTCAAGGAAGAGGAGAAACAGGGTTGCCACAGTCGGGGAAAACTGGGATATGTCAGGGAATTTTAAAAAGTCAGGGAATACCTGGAAATGCCAGGGAAAATGACATAAGTGTCAGGGATAAAACCAGAGACAAGAGACCCTCCACTAGTATCTTGGCCATGGTGGAAGCTTTTACTTTCTGGACTTCAGCATTCTACTGTTGACTTACCTACATGGTTGATGTTTAACAACGTGTTGGCAGTTTCGTTTCGCAAACAAGCCGAAAATGGCCGAAGTTTAGGAAACTTGTTTGGCTCATGACGTCACCCGAAGCTCATCATCCACCACGTAGGTAGGTCAACAGCCGAAATTAGGGTGATGACTGTTGCTCCCTTATAATTGTCCATAAGGAGCTGTTGAATCCCCGAAAGTAAAAGCTTCCACCTGTCGCCAAGAGGCCAGTGGAGGGTCTCTTGTCTCTGGATAAAACGCTAAGTAACCTTAATTTGCGCTCTAAAATGGGTTTGACGCTTCGAGCGACAAATTTTGCCTTCTAAACATCTATAGCATATCCTCAATTGTCAGGGAATTTGACCTAAAAGTGTCAGGGAAATCAGGGAAATGTCAGGAAAAAATCATTTTTTAGCCCACGCGCGTTAAAGATCAACATAAAGCTGACAATCTCAAAAGAGAGGGAAAAAGCTCGTATGAGCACAAGTTTCTCTCAAAGAGATATGCCGTTTGGTGCAACGCTAACTGCGGCCAGTGACCGCTTGCCCAAGTCTCGGGCTGGTTTTCACGAACTCTCCGACGAGCTTGATAGCATAAAATTCAGGAGGCTGCGCTCTACTCATGATGGATCCAATTGGATTTGAAACGGGTCTGTAGTTGCCCTACTGAAGGGTCTTCACTAATGTTGCACCAAACAGCACATCTCTTTGAGGGAAAATTGTGCTCATACGAGATTTTTCCCTCTGTATTGAGATTCACAGCTTTATGTTGATTTTTAACGCACGTTGGCTAAAAAATTCCAACTAACTGTCTTCACGACTCGTGCGTCTACCGCAATCAGTTTGAATTTTATTTTCTATATCCTGTGGCAACCGTGGAAAGAGAATGTGTGTTGGTGCGTTTTGTTTCCGTCATTAGGAATTAATGGCTAAATGGGGCAGAACGCTTTGGACGGAGCTACGGCTCACACTCGAGAACAACGGGGAATATTCGAAAAAATGACATCAAAGTAAATGGTCGGGAAGTATCTCTAATTGTTTCTCGGCTCTTATTTATGTGCAATTAAGACCCGTTTCCAAGTGTCCCGCACTCTGATTTTCCTCTCACGCTCTTGTTTAAACTCCCCACCCTAAGTTGAAGTACCACCCCCCCAACGCGACTTCAAAATCCCCCCCCCTTCTGCTCGTTTGAATTTTCAAGGACCGTATGCGAGAGGCTCCACGCTCCACCGTTCTCGTCGCTGTTGAGTAAAATTTAATCTAGCTTTTCAAATCCGGTTTTTTTATGCTAACTTTAAGACTCCGTAATTTTACCTCTCGACCTCAAAACGTGTTTCACTGAGCGCTCGGCTCCGGTAACTTGTCGTGCTCTGCGATTAATCGATTGATCTGCTCAATTTAAATCTACTGGAAAGGATCGACCATTAGGATGTTCGCAACGGACACATTAATAATCGATTGCCTACCAGAGCTTCCGATGGGGAAATATCGATGATTAACGATTCACGACCATGTTATGACCCATGCTATGATTTACTAATAAAACAGCACTTAAATACATATATTAAATTGATAAATATGAAGAAAATATTTAACAATCATTCGTTAGAGTTGGAATTTGCCCCTGTATTGATTGAGGCACATCATGCTGAGAGAATGATTGGTTTAACTTGCCCTCCCGTGTTTTTCGTTAGTTTCTGAGTTGTGTTGGTATGTAAAAAATGCAAATCAACTAAACAAATCGGGAAGACAAGTTAAACTTATCATCTACCCGGAAACAAATGGACTGTTTTGATATTGATTGGTTTGCCGCGCTTTTTAAAGGCGGCACAGTTCATTCAATGGAGCTATATCGCATTATACGTGGCCACTGAATTAATTGATAATTGGTTTAACTTGCCCTCGTGATTGTTTTTTTAGTTTTTGAACTGTATTGCTGTGAAAAATATAAAGAATCCACTTAAAAAATCGTGGAGACAAGGTAAACCAATCATCGACTGATTTAGAGGCTACTTTTCGACTTATCTCCATTAAATTAGGCCGTCATCGAGAAGCGTGGCAAAACGATCGATTGCAAAACAGTCCATCTGTTCTGGGTGGAACCATCAGATTTTGAATGATAGGGTAGTTTATTCTCTCAACTATGTTTTCGACAGGGCCGGATTTACCTACTTGCCGCCCATGGGCCGCCCGTATTTTGCGCCCCCTTCTCATTCTTTTTGAAACATACAATAAAAACCATCAAGTGAACGTGCCAGCGGGGGTGGGGTGCATAAAACGCATTTACTCGTGTTGGAAACATTTTTTGGGAAAGCCCTGTCAACACTACCGAATGCAAAAATTCACCGAACTTTGCGCGAACGTTAAGTTTCGTAAACCTATCTCTGCGTGGACAAGGCCTTCCATTCATAAGAAATGAACGAACAAATTATGAAAGAACAAACATAAATGTGGTTTAATGATTTTAACTTCCGCCGCCGCGCCGCGCAGACCGCACCATGTTTGGAGCAATGCGTGAAGTATTCCGACAGTTTTGTAGGCGCTATGAGTTTCACGCCGACGACCGCTGCTGAACGCACTGTGTTTGACGCAATGCGCGAAGTATTCACGCAGTCTTGTAGGCGCTATGCGTTTCACGCTGACCACAGTGACCGCACTGTGTCTGATGCAATGCGTGAAGTATTCGTGCAGTCTTGTAGGAATGTAGGCGCTAATATGTGTTACATGCCGACCGCCGCGCCGAAGGCTTCTTCTTTCCATCTCAAGTCCTCGTCATCATTTCTCTCTCAATCACGCCGTTCCTGGCCAAATTGCGTGTTTGGTCTCTCTCTTAACTCGATTAAGTTAAGGTGATGTTTCTTGTATCACCGAAAGACGACAAAATTAGAAATTACTATATTCTCAGGAAATGAAAGATTCTGTTTGTAATTTTTTTCTTAAAATTTAAATCCGATTTTTTTTATACTTACATTTAGAAAAATTGCAAAATTTGCCGCCTCCTAGATTTGCCGCCACATGGGCCGCGGCCCATGTGGCAACCCCCTTAATCCGGCCCTGGTTTTCGAATAGCTCGCCATCCGTGCTGTTCGGGAAATGCGATATTTACACTTACTCATCATTATTCATTATCTCCTCTTTTCCTTGTCTTTTTCCGTTTCTCTCATTCAAGCGCCGGTGTTGTGATGGCGCCTGGTGCAGCCGCCTCACACTGGAACGAGCCAATCAAAGAGCTCGGACATGAAACATGCGGCTTAAGCGTCAAATCTTAATCTTGATATTAATATCGTCACAAATTTAATTTCACGGATTGTTTATTCTAGGGAATTTCACGAGAAAAACAAAAAAACAATGGAACTACTTTTTAACTTTTGTGTTTCATATTTTCGAAAATATAAGCTTTCAAAGTTCCCAGATTTTCTCCGATTTCTCCTATTGACTCGGTCCAGTGTGCGTCTCCCTGCTATACTGCCGTTCTAAAGAAGAACGCCGTATGAACATTCGAGAGTTGCCAAATTTCCTTTGATAAAATGTTTATTTTTGAGGAAAGTTATGAATATTTTTCCTCGAAATTTTCAGGAACTTTAGGTAAATTGTGAACTAGACTATCTGAAAAATTGGAAAGAAAATATTGATAAGTTTACCAGGAAATTCGTGTTTTATCAAAGGAAATTTGGCAACGCCTGGAGGTTCTTACGGCGTTTTTCCTTAGCACAGCAGTGCACCTTTAACCCGGTCCTGACTGATGGTGAGCCGCAATGAGGAGGGGTTGATTCTCGAGTGGTCATACTCTGATGGCAAAGGCTCTGGATATTTCTTCCCGAGAGTTGAGACTTTTCTGAGCAGGGCGACTGGATTCATGAACTCGTGGAACGAGCCGGGAGCTGCGTCACGCAGATTGTGATAAGGCGATGATGGCCGACACCGCGAACCTCGCCGGAAGCGCCGCGCGCCGCACAGTAGTGCCAGTCAATCGGAGAAGTCGGACAAGATATAAAAGCACTAAAAGCTTATTCCATCCGTTTATTCTTTCTTAATGCATAGGTTTTCAGGGTGTCTGCAAGTCCGGAATTTCCGGAAACAGTACTGATTTTTTAAGGGCGGTCCGGAAGTACTGAAAAAGTGCGGAAATTCTGTAGAAAGGTCCGGAATTTTACTAATTTTTGTCGCAATTCGAGCGAAAAATTCAATTTTTTAAAATTTTTCGAATTTCGTCAAATAGAGGTACTGATAAAGTACTGAATTTGTCTGTTGAGGAGGTACTGAATTTCTTGGGAATGTACTGAAAAGGTACTGATTTTTGGCCAGCTTGTTTTAGTAGACGCCTGGCTTTTAAAATTGGCTCCATTGGTTTTCTCATTAAGTTCCGTTCAAGGAGTGTTATGCATTTTCTCACAAAAAAATAGAGGTTAGGCAAGACAAGAAAAGGAAAGTGAAGGAAACGAACCTTAGGAAGGAAGAATTTGGAAACCCAAATTAAGCTAAAAGAAGCATTTAATGAAACAAGAAGGCACACAACTTTCTTACCTTATAATAAGGAGTAATTGTAATAAATAACAAGAATAACTGGGTTTTTACCAAAAAGAAGACAGATCATACAAACATAGATCAAGTTGTAAGACAATATAGAAAAAACATGGTAACCATGGATATATATATGGAACATACCGCGCCCCTTGAACCCTGCAAGGGATTCAACAGATTCTTTCAGGGACTTAATAAGGGAGCAAGTTTACAAATTGGTCTGGTTAAGTAACCGTTACTAGTGAAAAGTTCAGCAACTCTGGTATGTCCATCCTTGCCGTAAAATAATTTATTTACACGTCCAAAACTCCAGCTGGCCGGTAAAAAATTAGAACTAGAATTTTGAATTAACACAAGTGTACCTGGTTTTAAATCAGCTTGAGGAGACTTCCATTTGGAGCGTCGTTGCAATTCAACTAAATATTCCGATTTCCATCTAATCCAAAACTGCTTAACTCTATTTTGTAATAATACCCAACGATCATTTAATTTAACAGACTCAATGTTGGACTTCGAAGAGTGGAATGGAAGTGCGGTCAATTCTTGTCCGATTAAAAAATGAGCTGGAGTAAGAGGTGTTAAATCATTTGGATTATCACTCATAGCTGTTAGGGGACGAGAATTCAAACAAGCTTCTACTTGTGCAAGCAACGTTTGGAATTCTTCACAAGTGAAAACAAAATTTCCTGCAACTCTTTTCAGGTGGAATTTTAGTGATTTAATTGCAGCCTCGTATAATCCCCCGAAATGAGGAGCTCTAGGTGGAATAAAATGCCAATATATAGAGTTACTAGATAAAACATGCTGAAATTTTTCATTATTAGAAAGCGAGTACAACATATCGTGCAATTCCTTATTAGTGCGAATAAAGGTTTTGGAATTATCTGAGTAGATATCTGAGGGGAATCCTCTTCTGGAAATAAACCTTCTCAAAGCGGCAATAAAATCATTTGCAGATAAATTACTTACTAATTCACAATGAATTGCCTTCGTTGCAAAGCAAACGAATAATGAAACATATGATTTCACCCTTATTTTACTCTTACAGTATGGTTTTAAAAAAATAGGACCACAAAAATCGACTCCGCAAATTTTGAAAGGTCGTAGCTCAGTTACTCGGTGAGATGGCAATGGTGCCATAATTTGGGTTAGAAGTTTGGGGCGAGCAACTCTACAACCGAAACAATTGCGTACGGTGAAATAAGCTTCAGATCTTCCTTTTAAAGGCCAGAACCGTTGACGTATTGAAGCCAGCAAGGCTTGAGGGCCTGGATGAAATAGTCGAACAGAATGTTCGTGTCTAAAAATTAAGTTCGTCAATTTATGTCTATTTGGTAATATTATAGGAAATTTTTGTGCGTAAGGAATTCTTGCATTACGTAAACGACCATTGACCCTTAAAACTCCAGTTTCATCAAGGAAGGGATTTAATGCTAAAAGTTTGCTTTTTTTGTGTAAAGCACCGGAAGACAGATCTGAAATATCACGCGAAAATGCTTCCGATTGGGCAATTTTAATCAATTTATTTAAAGAACTGTCACATTCAGCTGCTGTTAATTCTCCAATCTTTCTACATGGCTTGTTTTTAGACTTAGAATTGAAAATAAACCGTTGAACATATGCAAAAACTCTTATCAGTTTAGAAAGGGAAGAGTATTTCTCAAATAAGTCAAAGGGCTTAATTGAAATTACGTGAGAAGTACAAGAAGACTGCATTTCAGTAGACAAATCATTATCAAACCTAATGTCTTGATGACAATGTTGGAAAATACCCGGGTTATGTAACATTTCTGGTCCATGCCACCATAAACTTGAGTTTATTAAAGTCGAAGACTGAACCCCACGAGAAATTAAATCAGCAGGATTTTGATCTGATGATACATGACACCAGTGAGCATTTTTAGTATTCAACTGAATTTCAGCCACTCTATTCGCTACAAAGGTTTTCCAACGATTTGGAGGTTCACGAATCCAGTCAAGAGTAATCGTCGAATCAGTCCACAAGAAAATCGCCGAAAAGGGCATCCGCATAGCATTTAAAACTTGAGACAATAATCGTGATAAAAGTAATGCCCCACATAGTTCTAATCTTGGTAAACTAGTAGAATGCAACGGAGCCACGCGGGATTTTGAAATTAATAATTGACAGTGAGAGGTTTCGTCTTTATCAATCGAACGAACGTAAATGCAAGCACCGTAAGCTCGGATTGACGCATCAGAAAAACCATGCAACTCTACATTAACAGCATAAGGAGAAACAACGTGTCTAGGAATTTCTAATTTTGAGATTAACAACATATCTGAACAAAAATTTGTCCATAGAGTAAAAATAGACTGAGGCACCGATTCATCCCAGAGAATCTTTAGCTTCCAAATGTCTTGCATTATCAGCTTGGCCCGTATTACTAACGGACTTAAGAAAGATAATGGGTCAAAAATCTTAGAAGTATCAGAGAGAATGCTACGTTTAGTAATTTTTGAATTTTTAGTGTGCTCAAATATCGATAAATTAGATATCAAAAAACAATCTTTAAAAGTATTATAAACAAGGCCAAGAGTTTTTACTATATCGTTTGGCGCAATGAGGATGGAGGATTCATCACCTACATCTTTATTAGATTCTTTAATATATTTCAATATTTTGGGATCATTAGATGACATTTTTACTAATTTAAAACCTCCTTTCTTGAACATTTTACTCAATTGATCACATAATACAATGATAATCTGGAAATCATCATTTCCGGTTAAGAGATCATCGACATAAAAATCTGTAATTGTAATCTCCGAAGCGAGTGGAAACTCGGGATTTTCATCTAACGCAAGTTGATGTATAGATCGAATCGCTTGAAATGCAGATGGTTTTAATCCAAAGGTAACTCGAGTCAAGCGGTAAGTCAAAATCTCCCCAGTTTGGCGGTCACGCCAAAGAATCCTCAACATATCCCGATCATTAGGATCTATTGAAACTTGTCGATACATTTTTTCAATATCTGCAATTAGTACGTATTTATGTTTTCGGAAACGTAGTAAAATTGAAATTAGATCTTCTTGGATTGTTGGACCTGACATTAGAACATCATTTAATGATACCCCTGAAGTAGTGGTAGCTGAGCCATCAAAAACTACACGCAATTTAGAAGTCAATTTTGACTCATTTATGACAGCATGATGGGGTAAATAAAATACACGTGAATTGTTTAACTCACTTTCGGGAACCAATTCTAAATGCCCCAATGACAAATATTCATTTATAACATCAGAGTATCTTACAAATAACTCTGGAGTGAGCCGCTTCTCAAGAGATAATAAACGACGTAGCGCTTGAGATCTAGACTCTCCCAAAAATGGCAGTTTATCATTAAAAGGTAACTTTAGTTCATACCTTCCGCAAGGTAGACGTTTATAGGTATTTAAAAAATGTTTCTCGCATTCAACTTCTTCGATAGATTTACCTTTAAATTTAGGGGTATAGGCTGAACTCTCTTCTAATTCCCAAAATTTGCCTAAATTATCAAATAATTCCGAAGTAGCCATGAGTGAATAAGCATGATTTGAACGTAATGAAAATAATCCAGAAATTAACCATCCAAATTGTGATTTCTGCATAATTGCATCGAAAGATGGACCTTTAATTGGAATTTGTCCAACACAGAGAATTCTGAAAAAGTTGTTGGCTCCAATTAACAAATCGATCGGTGAACACATATTAAAATCAGGGTCTGCTAATTTTATATTATCAGGAATTTCCCTCCGATCAAAATTTACCGGATAAAGTGGTAAATCTTCACTTATTTTGTGTGTAACTACACAAACGATGCTCATTTGAAAATTTTGGAACCGAGACTGAATTTTGAGTTTCACAACATGATTGGAGCGCGATGAAATGCCTTGGATTCCTAAAATATGTTGATTGGATCTTTTCAAGGGTAATTTTAATTTTTCATTCAACTTCATGCTTATAAAATTCGGCTGGCTAGCAGAATCTAACAAGGCTCGGCAAGGAATTATCTGTCCTTTATTAGTGATAACGTTAACCAATGCAGTAGCAAGAATAACATTAGAAAAATCACAGTCAACGTCATTTAGTCATGCCTTTGCAGAAGTATCACTTGACTTATGGTAATCTGCCTGATGGAGAATTGAATTATGATTTTTATTGCATGTTTTACATTTTTCTCGTGTACAGTTTTGCTTTTCATGATTTTTGTTGAAGCAAATTTCACAAACCTTTAATCCCTTAACCACCTTAATACGGTCAGGAACAGAGAGTTTTAAAAATTTGTAGCATTTGTAGATTGGATGAAAATCATTACAATAATGACACTTCAAGGATGATGTAACACCGTTGGATTTTTGAGCTTTAGATTGAAAGTTAGCCTTAACAGCAGCACTAACGAAAGATTGAGCCTTCCCATAACGCTTAGAAATTCTACCTTCTTGAACTCCTTTAAATTGTACTCTATCCTTATCAGTCTCTTTAGGACGTGAATGGAAATGATGATCTACCGACTGACTTAACTGACTTTGTGTGACAAGATACTTTAATAGATCGTTCCATTTCGGAGGAGCACGCGAATTACATTTTTTCTCCCAAGTCCGCAGTAACGGCTCATCAAATTTAGACAATATAAGATAAGATAAAAATGGATCCTTTTCAATAGGAGTTAAATCTTCTGACTTAAGTACATTAATCGCCTGCGAAAATTGGAATGAAAGATTTTGAATGGATTTTGAGTCCTTGAAAGAAACCTTGGGTAGTTCAAACAATGCTCGAACAATTTGATGAACACTCAGTTTTTCATTTTGGTAATGAGACTTAAGTGCCTCTACAGCAATTGAATAATTTTCAGCTTTAAAACGAATAGTATCAACCAAAGTAGCTGCTTCTCCCGACAACGAGGAGCGTAAGTAATGAAATTTTTGAATAGAGGTTAATGAATCATTTGAATCAATCAAAGCTTCAAACATATCAATATAAGCCTTAAATTTATCAAATTTTCCATTGAAGATTGGCAAATCCGCAGGTTTCAGATTTAAAATTGATAGGAAGGGAGAAATTTGAGAACCGATGGAAACTGCAGCTGAGTTATTCTGAGTGCATGCCGCATCTTGAAGCATTTTTGTCTTCGCTAGCGCCTGAAAATACTGATTCTCGAAAGCTTGTAGATTAGGAGCTCTGGAAGGATCAATTTTTTTCCATTCATGAATCACCCGAGATTGCCTATCCAGAAGGGGTAAGACGCTCTTATACCTGACTTCCAGTTCATTTGGAGAGATATTACCGGATGCCAAATACGCGGTAAAGGAATCCAGCTGACTTTGGATCGATTCACTGGTTACCTCCAGAGCCAATGGTCTCACATCGGCATCAGAGTCCATCGTGCGAGAAGGATAAGGAAGGAGAAGGGAAGAGAAAAGGCCAGGAACAGCTAAAATAAAATGAATACTAACATTAATATTTGAAACACCGCGTTTAAAGTCATTGATTTTAGACTCACCATAGATGATCATATCAAAGATTGAATAGCAGCACAACCATAAAACAGAAAATCGATATTTCATCGAAAATTCTTACTCTGGAACTCAGTGGGTAGTCATACCGATACTCTGCCATATTCTGACTTACTATACTAGTAGTCAAGCTCTGGCCAGAATCACTGAAGTGAAGAAAGACATATCGAGATTCTAACAGAATCAAGCGCTCAGTCAGTGGGTAGTCATACCGATACTCTGCCATATTCTGACTTACTAAACTAGTAGCCAAGCTCTGGCCAGAGTCACTGTACTGAAGATAGCTGCGCAAACTATCAAGAATCGGTCAGATTCTGCGCCCAATCAGTGGGTAGTCATACCGATACTTTGCCATATTCTGACTTACTAAACTAGTAGTCAAGCTCTGGCCAAAGTCACTGTCGATTGATCGATAGTCAACTGAAGAATCTGGCAGATTCGATACTCATATCGAATCGTCTTGTCTAGATGGAGAAGGTACATGTTAGTAAATAAGTTCATCAATACAAAAAGGGCATACAACAACACACAAATGAAAGAGCAAATTCAATGAAGAGTAATTCAAGAAAAATTCATCAATGACATTCCATGATCCTCAAAGGGGAGTAAGGAAAACAAAATAATCTTCAACATTAGGTTAGTATTTTCTTCTTAACGAAAATAAAAAATGAGAATCCATCAGCTGTTATCTAAACAGATATCGAACAACTGAACCGTTGCCAATTTTAACATATAAAATTATAACTCAGAAAGCATCAGCTGTTATCTGAAAGATATCGAAGTAGCAACTGAACTGCGTTGCCAAACTTCATAATAAAATGAAAAACCTTGAAAACGTCAGATTGAAACAATTTGAAAAGATTCCTTCAAACTTTCTGAAATATTGCCAAAACCTCAAAACAAAGACCACCAGAAATCAATACTGTAAATAAATTTCCTGCGTTGTGTATATCCTGGTCACGGCACCAAAAAATGTTATGCATTTTCTCACAAAAAAATAGAGGTTAGGCAAGACAAGAAGGAAACGAACCTTAGGAAAGAAGAATTTGGAAACCCAAATTAAGCTAAAAGAAGCATTTAATGGAACAAGAAGGCACACAACTTTCTTACCTTATAATAAGGAGTAATTGTAATAAATAACAAGAATAACTGGGTTTTTACCAAAAAGAAGACAGATCATACAAACATAGATCAAGTTGTAAGACAATATAGAAAAGACATGGTAACCATGGATATATATATGGAACAAGGAGCACCCATTTTTTAAATCGCGACGAAATAAACATCGACATTCGCAGTTTCAGTCACAAATTCCATGTCTGATATCTCCACCAGATCGTTGCACCGTGCGCCGCGTCCCGATAGCACTCCGGCCAAAAATCTCCTCCGGAAGGCCTCGCACAGTGGGACGAAAAGGTGTCAAAACGGGACATTCGCCCATCAGACGATAATTTTTCGCCGATCTTCTCAAAACTTGACATTTTCGGTCTTTTTGGGAAAAGGAATCCAATATTACGTTCAGTATTTGGTTCATGGTGACAATCCCGCCAAAAAGTGATGTTGCCAAGTCTCTATTTAAATCTACTTGATAAACAGATTAGCATGATTATGGTAGAGATTTAACGCGCGTGTCTTTTGCTTTTTTTCATTGAAAAAGAAAATGAATTCACTTATCCTGAAATTGAGAAATGCTTTTATTAAGAAACAACACCCCCCCCCTACCGTCTTCTTACGTATCGCAAAAACCGCATCGATATTTGACTATAGGGGAATGAGTTCATCAATGGGCAGACATTAAAGTGAATCCGAAAATCATAATCGAATAGGTTGCTCCCAAATATTATCATTCTTTGACACAGATGCTTTTTTCCCGTTTTTTTTTCAAGGACTTTTCTTCTTCCCTTTTGAGCGCCATTTTCTAAAATCCTGATTATACGGAATATGCAACAGACACTCAAAAGCTCTAAATCTTAAGATGTCAAGGCAAAATTCCATACTTTAGAAACTCCGAGTTTCTTAGGGGTCTTTTCTGCACTTCTGAGATATCGTTCATAAGAATGAGGATTTATTGCCACTCAATATATTGCAAATTTTTCCATCGAATATGCTGGAATACAAATCATGGGATACTATCAAACTGTCGCTACATTGGTTGAAATTATATTTTCAATCGCAGCCTCGATTCTAAGGACCGTTTCCATCACGACATCATTCGATTCTTTGCATATTCAAAATAAAAAATTGCTCTACAAAAAAAGACGACAGCAATCAGTATCCTAGATATCAGATAAGCATTGCAGCAAGCTGATAAGCAACGCGGCGGCGCGGCGCGGCGGCTCACATTGGTTCCGAGACCCGATCTAGGTGGCATTAATTCGAAAAAATTAATTTTGGAAAAATTAAAATTTGACACCACAGATTGATAGTGCATACTCTCGAGAGTAACTTGGCGAAATATCATGAAGATTGGATCACTAATAAGGAAATGATAAGCACCTAAAGGTGAGGCCGCGAGGTACTTTTGGGCGGACTCGCACCAGTTTTCAGTGTTTACTGTCAGGTCCTATGATTTGAAGTTCATCACACAGAAATAGAGGCAAATGTGAAGTGTTCTGTTATGGTGTATCAAAAATATAAGGCATGTTAAAGGTTTATACGTTCTTACTATCTTTCAAAAACGTGTCTATACATCTAGACAAGCCGTTAGACAAAGCGTTATTTTCTACTAATTCCAAGCAAATTTTTACAAGAATGGCTCTAGATGAATGTCTTGCGCCGGTTCGCACGCATACAGACCTACTGTAGTAGTTAGTACTAACCCTAAACTTGATTTTAGTGCAATAAAATTCTGCGCATACTTGCGTCCCTGGGGGTTAGGGCACTTTGAATTTCCAAAACCGGCTTTCAAGAAATAAAGAATTGACACACTAAGGAGCTTACTGCAGACCTCAGATCCTTGGGAATATGAATACTGCATTTTTTACAGGTCATGTGGGTTCTCAAGTCTTCATAATCGTTAAGATGATTATTTTTTACTTTGTCTATACCTCTAGAGAAGCCCATAGACTTACTACAGCTCCGGTTTTTTGACTGGAAATTTTACAATCATGACTCAAAATAAAGGCCCTGCGTAGGTTCGCACGCATACAGACCTTCTGTAGTAGTTAGTACTAACCCTAAACGTGATTTTAGTGCAATAAAATTCTGCGCATACTTGCGTCCCTGGGGGTTAGGGCACTTTGAATTTCCAAAACCGGCTTTCAAGACATAAAGAATTGACACACTAAGGAGCTTACTGCAGACCTCAGATCCTTGGGAATATGAATACTGCATTTTTTATAGGTCATGTGGGTTCTCAAGTCTTCATATTCGTTAAGATGATTATTTTTTTTTGTCTATACCTCTAGAGAAGCCCATAGACTTACCACAGCTCCGGTTTTTTGACTGGAAATTTTACAATTATGACTCAAAATAAAGGCCCTGCGTAGGTTCGCACACGTGCAGACCGACTGTAGTAGTTAGTGCTGACCCTACACTTGATTTCGGAGCAAACAAATTCTGCGCATACTTGCGTCCCTGGAGGTTAGCGCACTTTGAATTTCCAAAACCGGCCTTCGAGAAATGAAGAACATTGACACACTGAGGAGTTTACTGCACTACTGCAGACTCCAGATCTCTGAGGACTGCATTTTTTGCACATCACGTGAGTTCTCAAATCCTCACAATCATTGGAATGATTATTTTTCACCTTGTCTATACCTGTAGAGAAGCCCATAGACTAAAGACAGTTCCCGTTTTTTGACTAGAAATTTTACAATTATGGCTCAAAATACAGAACACGTGGGTTCTTAAATCCTCTCAATCGTTTAGATAATTGTTTTTCACATTGTCTGTACCTTGAGAGAGGCCCATAGACATAGCACTGTTCCACAGAAAAGGAGCTTACTGCACTCCTCGCGCATTATTCCGTGATTGTATGAGTAAATGTCCTCTAACTTAACAACGAATGCTTATTTCTTTCTTGGTTCATGATTTCTTCGTGTTTTTATTCTCTCAGGTTTGTAAGGCTCTGAAATCATCGCAAGCTCACAACTTTGTTTAAAAAAGAAAAAAAGCAAGTGTGACACCTCACTCTTTTTGATGCGCAATAAAATATTATACCGATGAATATTTTCCTGCTCTTACAGACAGTAATCATTTTTCTTTCAAAATACTTTGTTATTAATTTTGGTTTCTGCTTTCCTTCATTGAGTGAATATACTTCCTGTTCAAGTAAAATATGTATGTTACGTATGTTTAAATTGCCGCGTATAATGAATTTGAATGTATTTTTTGAATTATAGACGAAGATCGAATCTTAATTCATAGTTACTCTGATAATATAATAATTCTGATAGCATAATTGTACCATTAAATTACAAAGCTTCAAAATTTCTGTTGGTTTTAAAGCGCGGCGAATCAAGAAATCAGCGAGCTTTGAGGTTCAAATAAAGTTCTTCTTACGCTAATTTGTCAACACTGTATGAACAACTCGAATAGTGGGATAAGCAGTTTTCTTTGGTACTGGAATTTATTTTCCTCAGGGAAACCACAACATTTAGGAGGTATATTTTACCATAATACCAATTCCTGGTTCACAAAATTATACAACATTGCCCCCCCCCCCATAAAAAAATTAGTAATTAGAGGACAAATCCTCGTAAATTCATCGATAGTTTTTGATGATAAATCAAAAAAGGTTGAAAAATATATCAGTCCAGGAATTCAGCCATTTCAAAATATTATTAATGTAGTATTAAGTATGAATTTTCAAGCTAAATGCAAATTTACCACCTTATGCTAAATGATACAGTCAAATTGACTTCAAATTCGTAATTAGCGACCCAAAGAACCCCTAGAAACATATATAATATGTCATCATCAGTGATATTCTAATTAATGCCACCTAGATCGGGCCCTGGAACCAATGTGCGGCTCGGCGGCCAGCAACGCAGCCCGTTGCGCTCAACCTCAACCGTCAATTGGCCTGAGAAAGCGCTCGATTTTAAGCGAACCGCGCTCATGTTTTCCCTTGTAACTTCCAAAGTCGGAAGAAGTCGGATAAAAACTAATATGATTCTGAAAGCTAAGGATACGTAGAATCTCGATATGCAAACCGTTTCTTGGACAAGTCTGGACATTTTTTTAAAACTCTAATTGAAGTTTGAATTTTAGTTTTTTGACTTGTCGATTTTGAATTCACTCTCTGACCCCCAGGAAGTTAAAAGTAATCATCACCAATGACGTAAACGAATAGTCTATGTTTGTATTCAATTGTAATAACAAAAAATTGCATTTAAAATCATCTCGGAAGCTAGAGGAGCAACATTTGTATACGTGCGCTTTTACCTCTTTTTTTCATCTTTCCGAAACACGCGTTTCTCTACGCCTGTCATTTGAATATTCCTCAATTAAATTGTTAAAATCTTCGTTATTCTGGAAGTTTAGACCCTCCAGGTAACTTCTACACCTTTGGTTTTTGCTTTTAATGATTTTCATTTTTACCGTGAATGTCCCGTTTCTGTAATGGGCTCGTCCCAATGTGCCTCGCTCGCTCACTCTCTCTCTAACATCAGGTCCTCGTGCCGGGAACGCGACGGATCAGCACTACCAAAGTTTGCCAGGCCAGAACCAAACCAATAGACAATGCGAGAACACATTGACAGGTAGCGGCTACTTGAGGTTCGCCTTCAATTTTGCTGCATAGGCAACAAGCATACCATAGAGCTGGAGTACTCATTTATTCGAAAAATCTATGCGATAATGTAGCATCTAGTAAGTTCCTTGGGTTCACCGGACTGTAAATCAAATATTGTTTTCCATCCGAAAACGAATTTTCGCTATCTGATGCGATTGATGTTACAAACTCGTTAGCATTCATATAACTCCCTCTCTCTTTTAAAGTCACCTGTCGATTTGAAATAAAATTAAAATTCCTGCTAACTTTGACCAAAACGCAGTGAAGAACAGCATAATTATCTGCTTTTCACCCCTGTCAGTTGTTTTCTCTTCAAAGGTCATCAACGACCTCATTCCATGAAATAAAACGTACATAGTATTCGATAGCGTAAGATGGCTTTAAGTTGTGGAGGTGAAAAAAGGACTGAAAAGAGGGTGTTATTCGCAACACTCATCGATACTGTTGTTGACTTTCGAGCTATATGTGAAGCAGTACGCTCAACAAGTTAACCGAACATGGGCTCGTAAACGAACTCCATGCCCTACAGTCATCAAGAGGGTAATTTCAAGGGTTATCGTTGGAGCCTCGGAAATGGAAGTTTCCACCTGGTGGAGGGTTCCATTCATCTCTGCTTTGAAAAAAGTAGACGTTCAAGTGGAACCAACGCAACGTTGAAATGAACGTACGAGCCCTTTTCCCGCGAAGCCACTTAATTATCATTGTCAATCATTGTCATTTCCTCCTCTGTTCCGCTCTTGAAGATGACGCAACGCAGTTTGGCATCGCTGGACTAAGACAATAGTTGTAGCGAAGCTATTGCGCTCCAATTGTATGTAGTACAAACGCATCAAACACGTCATCACTGATAACAATACCAAAGACTCCACAGCACACCCCCAAACCACTGCGCCAACCCCACTCATAATTAGCACCCCGCTCTGCTCGCTGGGACAGGTTTGCCGGCTTGTGTTGATGGTGATGGAGCGCGGTTGATATGGGAACGGAGTCAGGTGTTTCCTCTTTACCCTGGCGAATGCGCTTTTTTGAAAAGTACACGACTTGAAAACTTGGAAAATTCCAGAAATGCCTTGGTTTTCATCTTAAAAGTTATTCGAAATTTACCAGTGCGAATGTACAAAGAAGGGGGTGGGGGTGTACATTTTTTCTTTTTCCTAGATTTTTCCTTATCCTTTGATTCTTTACAACAGTTACACTCAAAACTTAAAGCATAGTAACTTTATTTGAGAACCCTAAAATTTAACCAATAGAATCTTTGAGGAAAGCATACAACGTGAAAATATAGTCAGGTTGAATTTGGATCCATCTCCTCACTACTCCTCACTTTACTCTAAATGTCCAATTGCAAAATGTCTGGTAACCTGTCGAGCCGAGAATACCGTGACTCATCAGGCGGGGTTTTTTTTTGGGGGGGGGGGACGACTTGGAAAAAGAGAATATGAAAATGGCAAAAAAATATTTGATTATGGAAGTATGTGGAATCATTTAGATTTATTCTACGTATTTGAAAAACAAAAAAACGAGAATCTCTTGGATATCCAGTCGGAACAAATTGATTCGCACGCATATGCTTCGGTCGAGAATGTTTTACGTCAAGTACAAGGAAAGGAATTTTCTCTCTTAACGACTGATAATCGAAAATCCGCGTTTTAACTCCAATAATCATGGAAATTCTCTCGAATAAAATATTCAATTAAGCAATATATTTTTACTATTATTATCAGAGCCGGATTTATCTACATGCCGCCGAAGTATGGGCCGGCTGTATTTTTCCGCCCCTTCTCATTTGTTTTGAAACATCAATAGATCATATTCGACAGTGGTTCGATGTATCGTTTGGTTCAAAACATTAGAACATAACCTCGAAGAAAAATTTTAGGATTTAATTTGGAAAAGCTGAAAATGAGAAAATTCCTGACAATTTCACTTATCATTGCCATTTGGTACTAAAGAGAAAAAAAATTCGATCACCTAAGACACGTTACTTCAGATTTCTAAATTGACTTCTGAGGCTGTGGTTACATATTGAACCAATCGATATCAATACAATGTCACCTGTGTGATCTGTCGAATACGATCTATAAAAACCATCAAGTGAACGTGCCGGTGGGGGAGGGGTGGATAAGACGCGTTTACTCGCGTTGGACACATTTTTTGTGAAAGCTCTGTCAACACTAACAAAAGTTCAGTTCCGTAAACCCATCCCTGTTTGGACAAGCCCTTGCATTTATGAAAAAGAACGAAAGAATTATGTAAGATAAAACATAAATGTGCTTAAAAATTTTAACATCCACCGCCGCCGCGCCGACTGCACTGTGTTGGCGCAATGCGTGAGGTATTCACCTAGTCTTGTAGGCGCTATGCGTTTCACACCGACCGCTGCTGACCACACTGTTTGGCGCAATGCGTGAAGTATTCACGTAGTCTTGTAGGCGCTATGCGTTTCAGGCCGACTGCTGCTGACCGCAGTGTGTTTGACGCAATGCGTGAAGTATTCATGCAGTCTTGTAGGCGCTTGTGTTCCATGCCGACCGCCGCACATTGGTTCCAGAGCCCGATCTGGGCGGCATTAATTAGAATACCACCTTTATTGGCGTGCAATATATGTTTATAAGTGTTTTTTGGGTTGCTGATAACGAATTTAAAGTCAAATTTACCATTTTACACATAACTATGGAAACCTAATGGCATATACGTTGTTCCTGAAATGAGCTAGAGCTTGATTTTATTAATTGCAAAATGTGGTCCAATTCATACTTCGTGAAAGACCTATCGAGCGGGACTGACACCGTGACCCAAAGACCGTTTTCCTTTCAGTTTCTCTTGGAAGAAAAGTTGAGTTATTGGTGCGGTGACCCACTGACCATTTTTTCGGTCAACAGGTTATCAGCGACAAACAGCCCACATGTTAACATCGGTCGCTGGTGGAAAGGTCAATGACCCTGTCCCTTACACTCAGGTCTTGTGACCCACTGACTGAGTTTAGAGTTCATTCACCTTGATGTTCCTCTTGATAAACAATTTTAAGATGATCGGTCCAGGTACTTACTGATAATAATTGTTGCGGTCGGATCAATGGGTCAATGTACCGATGTGCAACCTGAATAATGGGTCAAGAGTTTCCCATCATTCATGAACTTCGCCCATGTGCCCTACTGACCCTGAGTTTAAGTCGTATTGAGGTCGTCAACCCTTCAGTTTCACTAAGCGGAAAAATCCCATTATAATCTCTGCGGTGAGTCGATCTAGAAAATTAATGCGGAAGCCAGGAGACCTCTTGACGCCTGGGAATTTTCAAGAGGGATGATTTGACCACCAACAAAATTAATTTCGATTGATTAAACACGAATTTCCTGGTAAATTTATGAATATTTTTCTTTCAATTTTTCAGACAATTTTGCTCGCAATTTCACCTATAGCTCCTGATGAAAATTTCAAGGAAGAATATTCATAACTTTCTTCAAAAATGAATATTTTATCGAAGGAAATTTGGCAATTCTAGAATTTTCATACGGCGTTCTTTGTTGGCATGGCAGTTCGTACGACTAGTCAAAAATTACGTGATGCACGCAAGCAGAGGAAGGGTGGAGGGTATGTCGTCACTCCTTCGACACAAGAGCGTATTTAAAATTCTCCGTAAGCCCTACACGGAGAAAAAAAACTCGTGCGTGGGACCCGAAGTTTAGGTCATATGGATCTCTGAAGTTTTCAGATTGAGCATCTGAACACTTTAGGTCCAGCTGCCGAGGTTCGGATCATACATCTGAAACTTCAGTTCTTACATCTGAAGTACTTCAGATGTGAGAACCGAAGTACTTCGGATGTGAGAACCGAAGTACTTCGGATGTGAGAACCGAAGTACTTCGGATGTGAGAACCGAAATACTTTAGATGTAAGAACTGAAGTTTCAGATGTGTGATCCGAACCTCGGCAGCTAGACCTAAAGTGTTCAGATGCTCAATCTGAAAACTTCAGAGATCCATATGACCTAAACTTCGGGTCCCACGTACGAGTTTTTTTTTCTCCGTGTAGAAAGCGTGAAATCATATGGATAGAAGGCTCAACTTAAAAAAATAGTTACACCTTCGCGTCAAAGGAGCGAAGATTTAGTTGGCCAAAGTGCGTAACCACGTATCTCCAATTGCGACGTTGCAGCTGTTGTCAGTTTTTTTCTTTGTAACACTAGTCCAAGTGACTTCTTGAAAACTTCCTTGATGTTTCCAGGGCCGGATTTAGGGGGTGGCCACATGGGCCGCGGCCCATAGCGGCAAATTTTGCAATTTTTTTAAATGTAGGTATTAAAAAAATTCGGATTCAGAAAAAAAACTACAGACGAGATAAGGCAACAAAATCTCTTATTTACTGAGAGTGTAGTAATTTCTATTTTGTTGTCTTTCGGTGATACAAGAGACAGCGCGGCGCGCGCCGCGCCGCTCCGTTCCAGGTCAAATTGCGTGTTTGGTTTCTCTCTTAACTCAACTAATTAAAGGTGTTGTCTCTTGTATCACCAAAAAACGACAAAATTAAAAATTACTATACTTTCACTCTCAGGAAATGAGAGATTTTTTCGCCTTTTCTCGTTTGTAACTTATTTTCTGAATCCGATTGTTTTCTCTCATTTTTTGATACCTACATTCAAAAAGATTGCAAAATTTGCCGCCCCCTAAATTTTGCCGCCAAGGGCCGCGGCCCATGTGGCCACCCCCTTAATCCGGCCCTGATTATTATTAGCATTTGATAATTAATTATATTATATTAATTATTACTTTATTAACTTTCAGCGAAAATCCCTGAAAATTGCCGGTAATCAGTGAATTCTTCGCTCACGGAAATCATAGAATTATCAGGGAATTGTGTATTTTATTTTTAAAATGTTTTACAATCTGCAATTAAGGTGATTCGATGGACGCCATATTTTGTGTCAGAACGGCATGCGACATATCGCATTAATTGGTTCCATTTTTTCAACTACTCGTCATTTTTCTCCAATTTGCAGTTGCTGCAGTGCTCTGCTCGAGTGCAGTTTCGATATCAGTATCGAATGCGATGTTTTCTCTCTAAAAAAACCACGCCTTTATTACGTTGAATTTCTTTGTTAAAATTCGTAAGAGAGTGCTTTAGTCTCCTGACAACAAAATTGCTATCTCAAAATTGGAGAAAAATGACGAGCAACTGAAAAAATGGAACCAATTGATGCGATTTATCGCTTATCGCATGCCGTTCTGACACAAAATATGGCGTCCATCGAATCACCTTAAGGCATTCTTCGGTAAAACGCCTTATGAGACTTCCAATTCTACTAAGATTGCGCACCGCATAGTTTACTAATGTTGTAAGTGACATATCCGAAAGTTTTGCTATGAATTTTTCCTCACTATTGTAGGGAAGTAAGTCGACTGTGAATGGATTTCATCTGCCACAAACCCTGTAAAAAACTACACAATTTCAGCAGTACTGTAAGCCTCATACGCCCTCTTACAGGAAAATTCCTCGATTAGATATCGTTACCTTCCAGCCATAGTACCACAAGCGTCATGTGACGTTTCAAAATTTCTGCCGCCATCTTTTTTTTTTACAGAGAAATTGTCGGTTGAGTCTGTTTGCAAATTTCACTGAATTTTGTCGGCAGCACAAAGAAAATTTAATGAAATTCTGGGACAGCTTCGTCGAATTTCTCTGTAAAAAATTAAAATGGCGGCGGATATTATGTAACTTCGCTTGGCGCTTGTGATACTTTGGCCGAGAGGTGACGATATAATACACGGTGTCTAGCATCAGGATTTGAGATTAATCAGGATTCAATCCCGATTTCATCAGGATTTGAGGAGAAATCTGTCGTAAAATCAGGATTTGAGAAAAGTCGGCTGTCCGATCGGATTTTTTTTTATGCTTTCGCATAAGCTTCTGTAGAAATTTTAATTTTTCTCCGCAAAAAATCAGGATTTAATCAGGACTTGGAAAAATTTTGAAATCAGGATTTAGCAGTCCAAAATCAGGAAAAATCAGGATTTCCCACAATGAAAAAAAAACTAAACAACTTGTGTAGTGGCACTTAAGTTTGTGTGAGGGAAACCCTAAGAAGCTTGCATTACAACGGTGTGAGTGCGATCTTGCAATTTGGTCCCCGATTCTTCCATCACCCGAGTGCCGTCGTCTGGTAATTAATCATAAAATTCCGTCCCTGCATTCATTGTCGAGAGCGACGGGGGCCCGGAGACAGGATTATTAGTCCCTTTCGATCCCTTTCACGCGAGGCCGTCCCGTTGTTTTAGTTATTGTTGCGGGGGTGGACCGCGGCGCGGAGGGCGGGTTTCACGTGCGCGAGTATTCGGCGTGCGCCCGGAAATGTAGGACAGAGGAATTCTCCCGTGCCAAGGAAGAACGCCGTATGAACCCTCAAGCGTTGCCAAATTGCCGTTAGTAAATCACGAATTCTCGGGAAAATTTTCAAACATTTTACCTCCAATTTTTCATATAATTTTGTACGCAATTTCACCGTAAGTTTCTAAAAATTTTAAAGAAAAATGTCCATAGCTTTCCTCAAAAATAAGCATTTCATCGAAGGAAATTTGGCAACTTTCGAATGTTCATATGGCGTTCTTCCTTAGCACGGCAGAATTGCAATGGGGGATGACAAAGGCGGCAGGGATCAGCTCGGAATCAAGGGATGATGATGCGTCACTCTTCAATACCGGGGTATCCCCACTTTGCTTCCTCGTGCGTCGTGCGTGGCTTATGATGGTAAATGGATTTCGGAGGGGATGGGGGAGTACAATTAGCATTTTTTTTTTTTTTATCATATACACCGAGGAAAAATTACTACTTATTAAAATTTTCTGGAGACCTCGTAAATTTGTTCACGCTACGCCCACACTGAAAAAAGTGCCTTGTCCGAGAAACAAGGATTCTAGTCCCCCAGACAAGACCGTCTTGTTATATTTGATCCACAAGGCATTCTTGTTCGTGGGACCCATACAGTCTTGTTCAGGGAACAAGACTTCCTTGTTGCATAAGTCAAAAGTCTAGTCACGGTAACAAAATTGTCTAGTTCTGGGAACAAGACTTGTCTTGTCACAGTATTCGGAAGAAATTAAAATTGCAAAAAAACTGTCACAAATTTATATGAATTGCAATTTTTATATGAAAATTTAATTGACCTCTATTTCCTTCACTCCTCTTACACCAGAATTGTCCCGTCCGCTCTATCAAATTTTACCGACCTGATCGGGATTTGAACGCGGGACCATATGGTTACGGACCGAGTGTCTTACTGACCGAGCTATCCGGGCTAGTTGTATAGTGGGGCCGAATTTTAAGTATAAGTACAGCCCACAGAATTACTTTTTCATTTTGTTGCTGTCTCAAGTCTATGGAATGCGTAGAGCATCAGATTGTTTGGTTTTTTTCTTTTTTACTATTTACCGTTTACGAAAAGGAATTTACACTCTACATCAGATAAAAATGGACAATTTAGGCCGAAAAAATGTGTTTCTTCAAGCAACGATGTTTCCTTTGTTCCCTGTTAATGATTCTAATTTTTATTTTTATTTTATATCATGATAATAATTAATAATATATAAATAAATCAAACGTTAAAAAAATAATTATATAATTAGATACATTTGATTTTAAAACCTTACGCATGAGCGATTTATTTTTAAAAAAGAATTATAAACTTATTGTATTTACCTTGTCATTAAACATCCAGAAAAATTTTCGGGGAACAATTATTATGCGTAGTTCTTAAAATACTCTTTCAAAATATATAAAATAATACGCTCTCTTTGAATTTGACCGTTACTCGCGGTGAGTAGAGAATCTTGTCACAGTGACAAGACTATCGAGTCCGGTGGCTCAGAAACCTAGCATATAAAACAAGACTGGTCTTGTTGCATTAACAAACGGGTGTTGTTTCCCAAACAAACTGAGTTGTTTGGCAGACTAAAAGTCTTGTTCCTGAGACAAGGCAGGTTTAACAAGTTTATCTTGTCTCTACGGCTCTATTATTTTTTTCAGTGCAGGACCGCTCAAGCTCTTCAACGTTGTCTGCGCCCTCGACAAGACCCAGTAAATTCGTCAAGATTTTCAAAATGTCCCCGATCATAATATTATTTTAGATTTAATGAATTTATTGTTCACACAAAATTGTTATTTTAATGCAAAGAAAGGTTTTTTTATTTCCTCTCCTTTTAATCCGAAGAAAACTAAACGTTTCATCGATTACGAGGTTACTCTCGCTCTATGCGAAGAAGAAACATCAAAAAATAATTTCATTGGTAGTATAAAAAATATTTTACTCGATCAAATTTTCTTTTCATAAATAATTACAAAAAGTTCTTAGCTTACCACAGAAAAAGTCCAACACTTTTAATTTTTTTTCATATCAAAAAGACGTTGATAATTTTTTTTCTTTTTCGACATATCTCGTTCGGTCTACGAAAAATGTCTTTACTCCTCCAAAACTCGATCCAGATATTGATTCTTTTAGACACCGCTAGATCTCTTTGCCTCTATTTGTTCCGTGGAGGGGAGGCAGGGCAGGGACTCGGACGGAACTATGAGTGCCATGGAAGCCGCAGAGCACATCGAGGTCAAACTTCCCATGCAAATCCGTGGATTTTCCATCGATTCTGTACGCAGCTCAGGCGGGAGAGCCTCGATTTTTTCTATTAATGACGCATTGAAAGCTGCCTGACAACATTGCTTCAACGAGGCATTACGTCCGCGTTGCGCCTTTTGTCTTACGTGAGACAATGTCACTCACGAAGCGCGGCGTTGCCAATGTGCGCGACACAGGCTGAATTTTTCGTGCCGTAATTTGACCGGATGAAAAAAATTCATTTCGACTGATGCAGGCAACGTTGTCGGACGATGAAGCTAGGCAGGATAAGGTGCAGTGTATTTAGTTCGCACAGTGGTAGAGAATCCAGATTCGCTGGTCTTGCCTTTTTCCTGCTTTCACCGTCTTTTTTTTTTTTATTTTAACGGCGAAAATATTTCTACCCCTGGAATCTGCAAATTAACGCTTAAAATCTTAGGATTTCAGTAAATGCAGATAAATTCCTCTAATAGTGTATGTGAAGAAAACGAAAATTATCCTACAGAAAATAGCTTGTTTTTCACAATAACGAACTGACAAACGTGGACTTTGCGACGTTTTGTAGCCAGGGTGTCTTCAAGTCCGGAATTTCTGGAAAGTCTGGAAATAGTACTGATTTTTTAAGGGCAGTCCGGAAGTACTGAAAAAGTGCGGAAATTCCGCAAGGAGATCCGGAATTGTTTTCATTTTTGAGCGAGAAATTCAAATTTTTGAAATTTTTCGAATCTCATCATATGGAGGTACTGAAAAAGTACTGAATTTTTCTATTGAGGAGTTACTAAATTTCTTGGGAAAGTACTGAAAAAGCACTGTAAAAGTACTGAATTTTTGCCAGCCTGTTTGAGTAGACACCCTGGTAGCGTGAATTCATGTTTCTCTATTTTACATGTTTTCGACAGTGTTAGCTTCTGAAATATATGAAATATTTCATAGCCTTCTGTTTCATGAAGTATTTCTCGGAAATCCAATCTGTCACATTTTTCATTCCTCGCGTGCATCCTTGTCCTCAGACCTTCGCCATGCTCTTATCCCTACATAGGCCCTTTACAACGTAGACCTTTTTGGCAAGGAATCGAGCAGGCAATTGCAATACCCGCCAAAATCTGCAAAAACCTCCAATCACTTCCTGAGGTTCCGCCGCATATTTTGTGTCCTTCAGGAGGCTCCATGAGGCCACGAGGACCTTCTCTCAGCAAAAGCCCTTTACCGAAAAGCACGTATGGTCAAGTGGGGCCACTTGAACAGGTGCTTTCCTTCAGCCCGCTTCTTGTTGAAGTGCAACGGGGTTGGTGATTCTCGGACCGGAGAAGACAAAAAGACTTGGGCCTGTGCACGCTTCACGATCCTGGACTGTCGGGGAGGGGGGGGGGAGGATGGGCTGAAGTTTGTCATATTAATATACTTGGCGTCTGCTCAAGTTTATGCGTGTGTAGTGTGTACATAGCAGGGATCTGCCCGACTCGGAATTACTCACCATACAGGCTTTTTAAAGGGCTATCCCCCTCTCTCCAAAATTTAAGAGAGTGATGAGAGTGGGTTAGGGCTGGTTTGCCGCTCCAATCTTGATTTCAAACGTCATTTGACGTCAGGGTGCCCATGCACGGAGCTGTGTAACACGTAGAAAATCATGGGTAATATTAAGTTAAGACTACAGAGATGAAATGGGGAAATATTAGGAAGTTCCTAGAAAATGACGGATGTTTTTTAATTTTTCTTGACTTATATCTATCTTACAGCGTTTTGTGATGTTCGCCGGGATGGATATTTCGGAAAATTTGAAGTCCCTCCACTTTGTTTTACCTCTAAAAAAAACTCCTGATTTCAAAGGATAGTTTTAAAAATCGCAGTGTCAATCTCTCTTTCTTTCGACATTTTTTCTCCTTTTTCTTGAGTATCTCCGGGATTATTTCTCTTCATCGGGGGGAGAAGGGGGTCCACCCGGAATTTTCGTTGCCCTACTCTTTCATACATCCATTTTTTTAACAGATTCTTCCCACTCAAATTTTTGTCCATCGAAGAAACTTCGTATCCTGCAGCACTGAGTTTTCGAGCACAGTCCATTTTGTTTTCCTCTTTTTTCTTTTCTTTTTCGCACTAAAAATAATTACCTTGAAATGTTCGAAATTGTTCTCTTTTATTCTTTTAAACCCCATACCTAACCAAAATTCTCTAATATTCTTGGTATACCTACCTAAAATTGTTTGACTTTTTTGCTTTAGGGCCCACAAGAGCTTGTCGCTGCACTGCACCCCCGCCACACAGTAGAACGAACTAATAGAAGAAGTCGTACATGACATTATTGGCTAAAATTTTAAATTTTTATGTTTGTTTCGTCATGTATACAATTTTCAAAGATGTTTCTGAGAGGAAACTTCTTGAAAAACCGATGGAAACATGTTGTAACTTTTTTGTTTCATATTTTCGGAAATGTAAGCTTTCAAAATGTCTAAATTTTGTCTGACTTCTCATATTACTCGGTCCAGTGTGCACCACCGTCGAACCCTTTTAACTTCATAACTTGACTTTTCGTGGCTTATTTTTTCGTCACTCTTCCCTTTTTTTCGATCACTGTGGGTAACGCCGTAGACTAGCCTGGCTAGCGGCACATCGTGAAAATGCACATTCCGCACTTTAAAAAAAAAAAAAAAATTAAACGCAGGAGTGCCAGTGCCTACTTGTTTCTAACCCCTCTTCAGCCCCGACAATTTCCACTTCATAACCTCTTTTCTTGTTACTTCATCGTTTTAATGAGGGTGTCTAGCATCATGATTTAATCCCTATTTCATCAGAATTTAAGGAAAAATCGATCATAAAATCAGATTTGAGAAAAGTCGGCTGTCCGATCGGATATTTTATGCATTTGCATACGCTCATGCAGAAATTTTAATTTTTCTCCCAATCAAGATTTTGAAAAAAATTGAAATCAGGATTTTGCAGTCAAAAATCAGGAAAAATCAGGATTTCCCATTATGATGAAAAACTAGACACCCTGTTCTTGTGACTGTGAATAGCGGCGTCGGTTGATGGGCACTCGATGAAGTTGGCAACGCCAGTAGTGTCTGGTTCGTTGGCAATTCAAACTTCATTTATCATTCAGGCTCGTGCTTGAGGCTTGAGGCTTGAGGCTTCGGCACAAATTATGCTTCGTAACGTAATTATGACTTAAAGTCCCTTGTTTCTCCTGGCGGCACCACGCATTTCCCCCCGGCCGCGGCTGCTTTGAACCTTTTTCGTCTGAAATTTTCATCCTTGTCCTCTTTTCGCTTATTTTTTCTCCCTTGCCGAGCTTTGGTCGCCCGGAATTAGCTTCGCGATGACAATTCTTTGTATCCGTTTAACCTTCATCGCGCACCGGGAGTATTAAATATTTAAAGCTCTACCATGCTTGCATAGCTTGCGTAACTGAATTAAGAGAATTTCCCACCCCGTGTCCATCCTGGCCACGGGTGGGAGGCTCAAAGGTATATATGCAATGGGAGGAAACATTAGGTCGTAACGAACAACTGAACTTTGAATAACCCTCTATGGCATGGTGACTTGGACTGTGAGTTTATCAGAAAGGAACCAACCCTCATCTTCGAAAAAATTGAGTTAAGAATGTTTTCAAGTTTCACTATAGCCATGTATATTATCTTGCCAAAAACTGGAAGTCGAAAAACAGAAATTAATTCGTGGAAAGAGGAGTTAAAGTTTATTTTCTACATTGAGCCTTATGCAAGAATAAAGCTTCAAACCTCTCTTGCTTTTCTCACAAAATTGATCATTCATGAATGATCAATTTTCGATTTTTCCCCATTTGGAGCTATGGTAAAAAATTGATCAAGGTGTTCGTTGCGAGCACCCTGTTTATCGATCCTTTTCCATAGTTCTAAAGGCAGATCAATCGATGTATCGCAAATCACGCGACGCCACTGTTCTGGATCCTCAGACAAAGCTGTGTTCTTTCGATTTGAAGAAACGACGATCTGATTGTGAGCCAAATCCTCTACAGCGGTGTCATTGGTCGAACTATCGTGCTACTATAACGCACAGCGCGATCGTTAAAATTGAAGTAATCTGCCGCGGAAAATAACGCGCCCATTTGCCGCGCCAAGGAAAAACGCCGTATGAGCATTCGAGAGTTGCCGAATTTCCTCCGATAAAATGTTTGTTTTTAAGGAGATTCATTTATATTTTTCCTTGAAATTCTCAGGAACTTAATTAAAATTGCGAACAAAATTATCTGAAAAATTGGAAGAAAAATAAACATAAGTTCTCTCGAAAATTCGTGTTTTATCAAAATAAATTTAATTGACAACGCCTAAAGGTCCATCCTGCGTTTTTCCTTAGCACGGCAGCCAAGTTGTTGTCGGCACTCGCCAGGGTAGCCGTATTACTCCCTCAGGTCCATTAATGCGCGCAACACATTTACCCAGCAAGTGACATCGGTAACCCAAGCGTGTAACTTTACGGAACAGATTACTTCAAGTTTAACGATCGCGGCGTGCGAGAAGAAAGTGATTTGCTTTGCGTATACGCCACCGCAGTCAGGAAGACAGCAGTGCGTGCAATTCAATGTATGGGCCTCGAAGTGAGGAAGTGCACGTGGCAACCAGGGCTCAAGTTAAAATACACGTACTGTTGTCTTCCGTAGCATGGCAGGATGCCTTCATGGCGACCCGCCGTTGCGGCGTGAGTTTTGAAGCATGTTAGCTTAGGTGCCAACCGTAGCCTAAAGTTTCAGATACGTCTGCGAGCTAGACTAGAGTACCTATAGAAAGAGAGTATGGCCACTTGAGTGGCACCATACGACTTGCGTCCCGCGGTCAAAACAGGAACGACTTCCGTCCCGTGTCCAAAAATCTCGAAAACGACTTCCGTCCCGTAGTGGATTGATTTGATTATAATTCATATCATATGGCAACGTCGCTACCGCAGCTCCACAACAAAGCCGTGCTTTTCGGTCCAGAATTGTCCGGAATGTCCGGAATTTCGGTAGCTCTTATCAGAAGATGATATTGCACTCACAAATCACGATCAGCTTCCTTCATTCATTAGATCAGTGGAAACCCCAAGATAGTTTCTCGGCAGATGTTGACCGACCGCGACGAGTATTAGTGCGTGTATTGAAATATGGCTGTGAGCCCTGAGTACATGTAATGAGTATGAAGAAATTTTGACGGCTGTTTCCTCATCTTATCTCAGGTAATTTTATTGCATATTTTCCAATTTGACTTGATAGTATTTTGACTCAGGTACGCGGTGTTGCCAATCATGGTGGCAGCTCAAATTCGGATTTGAGCGCGGGACGGAAGTCGTTTTCCGAGATTTTTGGACACGGGACGGAAGTCGTTCCTTTTTTGACCGCGGGACGCAAGTCGTATGGTGCCACTTGAGTGGCCACCTCTGATTGGCTCAGCCATCTTAGGCTGAATGGAGCCCTTAGGACCCAAAAATGGCGGACGCTCTAAGTTAATGTAATGCAAAATGACTCAAAATGTAGTTGTCTTTGCTTATCGTAACGAGAAATTTACCAAAATGCACTATTGCGACCTCGTTACATATTTTTAAGGCTAATCGTGTGCAATTTTCGAGAAAAATTATCTTGGATGTAGTAAGGTTGGCTGCGAGTGCGGTTGGTGATATCCGTCCAAAGTTGGCAATGACCCCCCTCCCATCCACAAAAACCAAAACAAAGCACCGCCATTTTTGGGTCCTAAGCCTCTCCATGGGACCCAGTGGCCATACTCTCTCAATATAGGTACTCTAAGCTAGACGCGCGTCTTGAGGCGAGTAGGCCTTCGGCCATGCTCGGCAATCTCCGTGGCCAATCAGGTTGCAGCTCGCCTAAAAGTAGGATCTGGTCCTACTTTGAGCGTCTAGACGCGCGTCTAGCTCGCAGATGTTTCTCACGCACATAAGTACTGTTTTCCTCCGTAGCACGGCCGGATGGTTTTCTGACGGTAACTTCGCCATACCGGTGTAAGTCTTGAAGCGCGTGCACAAGTGCCAGCTGTTTCTCAACTTAAAACGCACATACTGTTGTATTTCACAGCGCGGCAGTATGGTTCCCTCATGATGACGTCGCCGTCTTGGTGCGTCTTGAAGTGCGCTGGTGTCTTGGTGTGCGTGAGCACGGTGGCTTCAGTGATGGCGCACATACTGCTGTCTTCCGTAGCGTGGCTGGATGGTTCCTACCTCTTGACGTTCACGGCGTCCACGTTTTTCCGAAGGCAGTCAATGACTGGATCTTGACCCGGAGCGGTACGTCGAGTCGGGCAGACCAGACCCCACTCATCGACGATTTCCTATCCACTTAAAAATAGAACAAAACACTTGAATGAACGTAAGAGCGTGGTCGCGTCCCGCGAGCTCTTCACATTAATAACTCCGACTCCGCCGTCGGCATCCCATAAAGATACTGCGAATACTCACCAGATGCGGTCCGGATGCTTGGGGAAAACACCGTATGAACATTCAAACGTTGCCGAATTTCCCCGCAATGAACTATGTATTTTCAGGAAAGTTTTATCAGTTTTGTTTTTTGAAATTGTCAGGTATATTTGATCAAATTGCGAGAATTCTCAGAGTGTCTATAAATCCGGAATTTCCACAAAGTCTGTACCGATTAGCACCGATATATATAGTAGGCGATTCCGATAGTACCGATTTTTTAAGGGCGGTCCTAAAGTACTGATGAAGTTCGCAATTCAACAAGAAGGTCCGGAATTTTTGTCATTTTTGCCGCAAATCCTGCGAGAAATTCAATTTTTTTAAATTTTTCGTATTTCGTCAAATGGAGGTACCGAAAAAAGACGGAATTTTCCTGGGAGGAAGCTCTGAATTTCTTGGGAATATGCTGAAAAAGTACTTTACAAGTACTGATTGTTGGGCAGCCTTTTTTAGTAGACACCCTGATTCTCCAACAAAAGTAGAAGAAACTTATCAATAGGTTTCCGTGAAAATCTGCGTATCAAATCGAGTCAAAGGGTATCCCGGGATAAGCATGTCAAAATGCCCTTGTGAACGGATTTTTATTTTAACCATTTTAAGTCATCAAGGGTGTCCTAAAACTTAGGTTTTGGGGAATTTTAGCCCCCCAACCCCCTCCGCCCCCCCTCAGACCCCCAAAAACCGCTTTTTGGGGCTATTTTTGACTATGCTAACGTCTTTTCCTCATAACTTTCGTAATTTTCGATAGAATTGAACCAAAATTTGTCAGAATCTACATCAATTAGCTTAGTTTTTGTAGAAAAAAATTCATTATCATCGGATAATATTTTAGCTTCTAAAAAAATTCGTAAAATTTTAAAAAAAAATCATTTTTCTCCTTTTTTCGCGCTAGGTGACGTATGGAAACGAGGACACAAACAAAAATTGCCTCTTTTCTTAAGTTATACATCCAATAAGATACAGAAAAAATTTCGTGTTGATCGGAGTGGTGCGCCATACTTAAAAACGCAATTTTCTAACCTCAAAACGGCCAAAATGCCACCATAGCCTCCTTTGATGACTAGGCGTGGAGAAATATGTAGAGAGAAACATCCGGTTTTATCGTCTCACCTCTTAAGTGATCCACTTAAGTACCTTGAGCCAAAATTTCGAGTTGATCAGAATGGTGCGCAACACCCAAGCACGCAATTTTCTAACCTCAAAACGGTCAAATTGCCCATTTCGGCACCCATTATCACTCCGTGTCAAAAAATAAGGAGAGGGACATCCGGTTTTATCATCTCACCTCTTAAATGATCCACTTAAGTACCTTGAGCCAAAATTTCGAGTTGATCAGAGTGGTGCGCAACACCCAAACACGCAATTTTGTAACCTCAAAACGGCCAAATTGCCCATTTCGGCTGATTTCGGCACCCATTATCACTCCGTGTCAAAAAATAAGAAGAGAGACATCCGATATTATTGTCCTACCTCATAAATTAGACACTTAAGTACATTTAGGAGAAATTTCGTGTCGATCAGAGTGGTGCGCAACACCCGAACACGCCGTTTTCTTGTTAATTTAGTTACTAGAATTTGCCAGTACCTACTCGGTGCACTACTACGTATTATTGAAGTTTGGAGGAGGGCACGCTTCTACGTGGGGGATGTGCGAGCCTCCCGATTTGAGTCCCAATTTAGTCGAAATTTCATGTCAATCAGAGTGGTGCGCGACACCGGAACACGCCGTTTTCTAACCTAAAACCTCCCAAAATTCCCATTTTTGTCAGCGACGAGCCCGCTTGATAAGTGCATGATGCACATTTCAAAGTTCATTTTGGCACCCTACCGCGTAGCAGACCCGATCACTCAGCGAAACCTCTGAACTCCCAGGAATTATATGACAGTAGGGAGGCTCGCTCATCCCCCACGTAGAAGCGTTCCCTCCTCCAAACTTCAATAATACGTAGTAGTGCACCGAGTAGGTACTGGCAAATTCTAGTAACTAAATTAACAAGAAAACGGCGTGTTCGGGTGTTGCGCACCACTCTGATCGACACGAAATTTCTCCTAAATGTACTTAAGTGTCTAATTTATGAGGTAGGACAATAATATCGGATGTCCCTCTTCTTATTTTTTGACACGGAGTGATAATGGGTGCCGAAATCAGCCGAAATGGGCAATTTGGCCGTTTTGAGGTTACAAAATTGCGTGCTTGGGTGTTGCGCACCACTCTGATCGACACGAAATTTCGACTAAATGTACTGAAGTGTCTAATTTATGAGGTAGGACAATAATATCGGATGTCTCTCTTCTTATTTTTTGACACGGAGTGATAATGGGTGCCGAAATCAGCCGAAATGGGCAATTTGGCCGTTTTGAGGTTACAAAATTGCGTGTTTGGGTGTTGCGCACCACTCTGATCAACTCGAAATTTTGGCTCAAGGTACTTAAGTGGATCATTTAAGAGGTGAGATGATAAAACCGGGTGTCCCTCTCCTTATTTTTTGACACGGAGTGATAATGGGTGCCGAAATGGGCAATTTGACCGTTTTGAGGTTAGAAAATTGCGTGCTTGGGTGTTGCGCACCATTCTGATCAACTCGAAATTTTGGCTCAAGGTACTTAAGTGGATCACTTAAGAGGTGAGACGATAAAACCGGATGTTTCTCTCTACATATTTCTCCACGCCTAGTCATCAAAGGAGGCTATGGTGGCATTTTGGCCGTTTTGAGGTTAGAAAATTGCGTTTTTAAGTATGGCGCACCACTCCGATCAACACGAAATTTTTTCTGTATCTTATTGGATGTATACCTTAAGAAAAGAGGCAATTTTTGTTTGTGTCCTCGTTTCCATACGTCACCTAGCGCGAAAAAAGGAGAAAAATGATTTTTTTTTAAAATTTTACGAATTTTTTTAGAAGCTAAAATATTATCCGATGATAATGAATTTTTTTCTACAAAAACTAAGCTAATTGATGTAGATTCTGACAAATTTTGGTTCAATTCTATCGAAAATTACGAAAGTTATGAGGAAAAGACGTTAGCATAGTCAAAAATAGCCCCAAAAAGCGGTTTTTGGGGGTCTGAGGGGGGCGGAGGGGGTTGGGGGGCTAAAATTCCCCAAAACCTAAGTTTTAGGACACCCTTGATGACTTAAAATGGTTAAAATAAAAATCCGTTCACAAGGGCATTTTGACATGCTTATCCCGGGATACCCTTTGGCGACTTCTGAAGGCTCATACTGTGTTCTGCCGTAGTAGTACGGTGAAAGCTGGACCGGTGGAACAGCTGTCTGGCTGTGAATCACAGCCTGCCACGCCTGTCCCTTTCCTGCCCTCGCATTATCGGAAGAAAGAATAGCGGCTCTTACAAGGGACGGAATGGGCTCGTTTCCACATTATAATCACGATATGAAATTAATATATGGCGTAAACGGAACAATTAAATCTTGGATAAGGAGTATAAATGACACTTAGCCGGGACGTTCCGAGGAAAATTACGATCGAATTTTCGGCCAGAAATATCACATTAAGCCCACCAATTAAGATGATGGAAAAACACAGACTTCCGGGCACGCCGCCCTCACTCCCGCAGTAAGAAACCGAGGTTGCTCCAACTCTTCCAGATTAACGTTTCCAGGAATCTTGTCTCAGCTAGTATATTTCTCTGGGGTCATCCTTATTTTATTCCTGAGCAGTCAAGTATCCATTGCGGCCTTTTTGATCCGTTTATACCCACTACGCACATATTGTTGACGGGAAGATAATTTTATACTATTACTATAATCAGACGCACCATAAGAAAGTGATATTCCGATTACGACACTCCGGATGAGGTGATTCTACAAAAATCACGTAAATCCAGTGCGCCTTCAAATTTTTGAATGTGCAACGCAGACATCTGTGGAGTACGAATAGTTGCATCAAAGCGTTGATACGAATGTCTTTAATGGTTGCAACTCTCTGCGCAAGACAAATCAGCGCGCCCTCAATTTTTTGAATATGCAACGCAGACATCCGTGGAGTACAAATAGTTGCATCAAAGCGTTGATTTGATTGTCGTAGATAGGTTGCAACTTTCTGCACAAGGAAAATCAGCGCGCCTTCAATATTTTGAATATGCAGTGCGGAAATCCATGAAGTACGAATAGTTGCATCGAAGCGTTGGTGCGCATTGTGATTCGCATGCTGCAACTGTGAGCGTGTAAGGTATCTGTGTACTTTCAATTTGTAGTGTATATACAACGGGGTTATCCGTTGCTAACTCCGACGTTCGTCAGTCGTCACCACGCGAATTATTTTTGATTTTTTGCTGAATAGGTCGCTCATCAACCCTCATAAAAAATATTTGTGTTCGTGTGTTACTATGGCTTAATATAAGAGGCGAAACACAAACCAACACAAATTTTTTGTTGATTTTGGTACAGTTTGCGGTGTATTTTCCGCAGAAAAAAATGGAAAGACTGGGAAAATACATTCCTCCGATTGCGACGTTGGTATTCACCACTCGTTTTTTTATTAAATTTCTTAAGAAAACTAGCTGGCATTTTCTTTTGAAATCGTCATTTGCAGATTAGAGTTATTTTGAGTTTAACTTCCCGTTAAACAAACTTTTTTTCGTGTTGAAACTCTCTGTGAACCGTCATCGGGTGAAAAATAGTGTTGACCTCGGAATGTAACTTTTGTCACCCCCGATTACATTGTCAGATTGTTGGTGCGGGGGTCTCGAAAATATATTGTTTCTAGGTTCAGCAGAAGCTTCAGGGAATCCGAACTATAAAACCGTCACAAAAGCTCATTTCACAGGAAGAGAGTAATCAAAGAGAGATCCACGCTACACGGGATCGAAAGCAATTAATCCTACCGGAAAAGCTATTTGAAGCTCACGCGTGTGTATTCTACTGTGTTTACCCACAGCGCACGTGTCCGGTGCAAGCTCTGGCGATCGATGGGTGAATGGAAGTCCAGGATCGGAGCTCGAGGTCCCGGGGTCCGTTCTGTTTATTCCAAGATGGTCGGATCCGAAGCCGCACCGTGGAAATGAGCCGGACTGTTTATCCGTTGCTCTTTTGCGCTAATCTTAGCTTCTTTGAGGTGAACCGCTAATTAGGGCTCCCGCGCTTTGTGCCCGCGAATTAACACCCGGCCATTAACCATTGCTTATTGACTGACCGCTTCACTATGCGCCCGGCTTTTCAGCGACGCTTGGCCAGTCGCTTGTCATGATAATCAAAGTTTGGATTTTAAAATCACGATTCAGGTCTCGACTAGTGATGAAATTCACATGTGCAGTATACTGCCATGCTATGGAAGAACGCCGTATGAACATTCGAGAGTTGCCAAATTTCCTTCGATTACTTTTGAGAAAAGTTATGAATATTTTTCCTTGAAATTTTCAAGAACTTCAGGTGAAATTGCCAACAAAACAACCTAAAAATTGGAGGAATAATGTTGACGAATTCTTCCGAAAATTAGTGATTTGCCGGAGGAAATCTGGCAACTCTTGAAGGCTTATACGGCGTTTTTCCTTAGCACGGCAGAATCTCAGACGTTGATTGACCCGGGAGGAGCACAGAGAGAAATTTCAACACGAAAGTTTGGTTAATACGGGAAGTAAAGCTCGAAGTAACTCTAGCCTTCGGTTGACGGTCTCAAGAGGAAATGCTAGCTAGTTTCTTTTGAAGAAATGTAAATCCATTTTAATCCACCTGGTAGGAGGGTCAGCCGAAAAAAGGGCGATCACTGATTCTCCCTCATAACTGTCCACAAGAAAGTGGTGAGTCCCCGAAAGTAGAAGCCCCCACCTGTCATCAAGCGGCCAGTGGAGGGTCTCAGGTCTCAGGTCTCTGCTAGAGTCTCTTTATACTGAGAGTCAAGACAATTCGGCTCATGGATGTCACAAACGGGAATAAAGATTACAGAAATTGAACGTTTTTCGTAATCTTTGATCGGCCCATTCTCAAATGCCTTTCTACGTTCCTCCGCTCATTCCGTTTGTTCCTTGCCGAACCCGTAATTCCCTGGTCCATTCCAGATTATAATCTTTGCAATTGGTGAAAATGTAATCTTTATTCCCGTTTGTGACACTGTGGAGGCCTAAAATACGGGAACCAATCAGAAATGGATTCAAATTGTCTTGACTCTCAGTATAAAGGGACTCTAGTCTCTGCCTTGCAATATCAGTCAAAGCTTTGAAATCGAGTAGGGTAAAAGTCGAATTTGCTCGCCTAATGTGCTGGTTGATGAAGAACTTGTCGAGCACTCGAAGGAACCACGGGTTTGTCGATCGATCCGCGACCGTCAATCGATTCGCAGTGTACTACCGTGCAGTGGCGTGGCGTGAATTGCGATGTATCGATTGTTCTGTCATTTAAACCTATGGTAAAGAATCGATTATTAAGGTGTTCGCTGCGAACACCCTGATAATCGATCTTTTTTCATAGGTTTAAATGGCACAACAATCGATACATCGCAATTCACGCCACGCCACTGCTACCGTGCTGAGGAAGAACGCTGTATGAACATTCGAGAGTTGCCGTACTTCCTCGAATACAACATGTATTTGTGAGGAAAGTTTTGCATAGTTTTCCTTGAACTTTTCAAATATTTTAGAAAAAATCGGGTACGAAATTTTCTGACAAATGTGTGTAAAAATATTCTCAATTTTCCCGGTATATTTGAATTTTATTGAAGACAATATGGCAACATCTGAAAACTCATAGGTCGTTCTTCATTATCACGGTAGAGTCCTGCCTTCCCAAGTAAAAACGCCGGATCACCTATCAGCACTTTTTCCATTTATTTCCGACAAAATGTTGTTTTACTAAAAACCTAACAACTGTTCATCCTTCGTTTTTTCGGCACACCTCCGTCGTACCATTCGAAGCTAAAATGAAAAAATGAAGGCTTATGGCGATTAAATTTTTTTGTAACAAAACAGTTGGTGCTGGATAAAAATACAAACTTCTGAGTGGAGTTACGGCGTTTTCGCTGTGGACAAGAGACTGTACTCGATCCAATCGGTGTCAATGGAGCCGTTGTCGCTCGTTTCTCGTTTTACTGAGAGTCCCTTTATACTGAGAGTCAAGACAATTCGGCTCATGGATGTCACAAACGGGAATAAAGATTACAGAAATTGAACGTTTTTCGTAATCTTTGATCGGCCCATTCTCAAATGCCTTTCTACGTTCCTCCGCTCATTCCGTTTGTTCCTTGCCGAACCCGTAATTCCCTGGTCCATTCCAGATTATAATCTTTGCAATTGGTGAAAATGTAATCTTTATTCCCGTTTGTGACACTGTGGAGACCTAAAATACGGGAACCAATCAGAAATGGATTCAAATTGTCTTGACTCTCAGTATAAAGGGACTCTAGTCTCTGCCTTGCAATATCAGTCAAAGCTTTGAAATCGAGTAGGGTAAAAGTCGAATTTGCTCGCCTAATGTGCTGGTTGATGAAGAACTTGTCGAGCACTCGAAGGAACCACGGGTTTGTCGATCGATCCGCGACCGTCAATCGATTCGCAGTGTACTACCGTGCAGTGGCGTGGCGTGAATTGCGATGTATCGATTGTTCTGTCATTTAAACCTATGGTAAAGAATCGATTATTAAGGTGTTCGCTGCGAACACCCTGATAATCGATCTTTTTTCATAGGTTTAAATGGCACAACAATCGATACATCGCAATTCACGCCACGCCACTGCTACCGTGCTGAGGAAGAACGCTGTATGAACATTCGAGAGTTGCCGTACTTCCTCGAATACAACATGTATTTGTGAGGAAAGTTTTGCATAGTTTTCCTTGAACTTTTCAAATATTTTAGAAAAAATCGGGTACGAAATTTTCTGACAAATGTGTGTAAAAATATTCTCAATTTTCCCGGTATATTTGAATTTTATTGAAGACAATATGGCAACATCTGAAAACTCATAGGTCGTTCTTCATTATCACGGTAGAGTCCTGCCTTCCCAAGTAAAAACGCCGGATCACCTATCAGCACTTTTTCCATTTTTTTCCGACAAAATGTTGTTTTACTAAAAACCTAACAACTGTTCATCCTTCGTTTTTTCGACACACCTCCGTCGTACCATTCGAAGCTAAAATGAAAAAATGAAGGCTTATGGCGATTAAATTTTTTTGTAACAAAACAGTTGGTGCTGGATAAAAATACAAACTTCTGAGTGGAGTTACGGCGTTTTCGCTGTGGACAAGAGACTGTACTCGATCCAATCGGTGTCAATGGAGCCGTTGTCGCTCGTTTCTCGTTTTACTGAGAGTCCCTTTATACTGAGAGTCAAGACAATTCGGCTCATGGATGTCACAAACGGGAATAAAGATTACAGAAATTGAACGTTTTTCGTAATCTTTGATCGGCCCATTCTCAAATGCCTTTCTCCGTTCCTCCTCTCATTCCGTTTGTTCCTTGCCGAACCCGTAATTCCCTGGTCCATTCCAGATTATAATCTTTGCAATTGGTGAAAATGTAATCTTTATTCCCGTTTGTGACACTGTGGAGGCCTAAAATCCGGGAACCAATCAGAAATGGATTCAAATTGTCTCGACTCTCAGTATAAAGGGACTCTAGTTTTACTTTTCGATCGACTCATGTCAATCGAATTTTTATACCCTCCAGCAAGGTCTCCCTGCGCTTGAGAGACGAGCGGAATGAGGTGATTTTTTCGCGGTTCGAAATCCGAGGAATCGCTAGCGGGGTGAAGGGAGGGGGTGTATTTTGCCGGGTCGGGTCGGGTCGGGGGTGAATGACGATAATCGAGCGAGTTGCTCGGTGATTTGAGTTCATCCCGGGCCGGGGCCGGGCTCCCCATTAATTTTATTGAAAAGTTGCGAAAAAGCGCGATTGCGATCGAATATCTTATCACGCTGCCCCTCCGCCCCATCCCCCCGAAGAGCGCGGGTTAGATATTTCATTAGAAAGTTGGGGCCGATGAAGCAACTTCCACCGTGCAGCCAACTTTTTCTCCGCCTTTTTACGGTGCTTACATCTTACTTCGTCCCGTCCGGATCGGTTCGCTTCGTTGGATCTTCATTACAGGGTTGCGGCTTTAGTTCAGATTAAAAATCCCTGGACTTTTTCCATTTGAACAACAACAACGAATCCAGATGGGCTCCTGCACAAGGTCTGAACTTAAAAAAGGGGACGAGTTTTCTCCTAAAATTCTTATGGATACAACGATTCAAAAGATAGGAAGCCCGGTAATCCGAAGCGGATCCAGCAATTTGGCAACATCGGATTTCCTCTATTTAAACCTATGTTAAATTATCGATTCTTGTCGGAGCACATGGTCCCTCCAAGAATCGATACATTTCCACAGGTTTAAACGGAGAAAAAACAATTTTTCCAATTTGCTGGATCCGCCAATGCCGGCAATCAACTCCTGAGCGAGATTTCAACAAGTATTTTGAACACATATCTATCGAACTGCGTTTCGAAATGAGGAAGTACTATTTCTGGCTCGTCCATGAAAGTATACCTACTGCGCTTATAGCCTCCGCGATCAGCTACCGGATCGCGTTGTTGTGCCAACGTTTTGAACACATCGATTACAGAGGCAGATCCCGCAATTCGGCAACACTGGATTGCCTCCATGTGAACCTATGCTGAATAATCTATTTTTTTGGAGCACCTGGTTTCTCCAAGAACCCTGGTAAAAATTGACAATAGGAGCTGCGTTTCAAAATACCATAGGAGTTACAGCCGACTGCGAAGAAGACTATTGAAAATCATATAGCTGGCTGTAGAAAGCGCGGAGCAAATCATATAGCCGGGCTATACGCAGCTATAAAAAAGTATACAGTCGGGCTATAGTTCCTATCGCCGGGCTTTACACTTTATCGCCATTGGCTATATAAGGCTATAAGAAATTGTGTAGAAATTCGTGAGCTTTGGAAATCATTAAGTTTGATACGGAATCTACCTTAATATTTACAAAACACACATTATATTTTCCTTTACAACATATATTTTTTTCCATCAATTAAAATGAGAATAATCCATTCAGAGTGTGCAAACATTTAAAAATCATGAGTTGAAAAACGCTGACTCCGCGTCCGCGAGATTAAATATTGAGCCGAACACAAAGCGGAGCGGCGACGCACTGGCGCCTACAAACCTAACAGGGATACTTCACGCATTGCGCAATGCGTGAAGTATCCCTGTTAGGTTTGTAGGCGCCAATGCGCGTTTCGCACTATCTGCCCGCCCGCCGCGCCACAGCGTGCCACGGCGTCTGAAGCAACTATTTCACACCAGAGGTATTGCACAGTATCATACGAAATTGAAGGCGCTCCAACTTATTAAGAATGACAGGCATCCTTCATAAGTACGGAGCTTTCCTCGCAAAATAAATCAAGATACTACGGCACAAAAAGAGAGCGGTAGTCCAAAAACTAACTAAGTCCTAGTATCTGTATTTTGTAACGTTTAGCATAAACTTTATCGTCTGGCTGTTGCTTAATCGCCATCGGCTATAAAAGGCTATAAGAAATTGTACAGCCGGCTACAGAAGCTATTGAAAATCTTACAGCCGGCTTTAGGTCTGTGGTATTTTGGAGCACAGATTCTATTGTCAATTCTTACCAGGGAATCGATACATTTCTATACGTTTAAATGGAGAATAGACAATGTTGCCAATTTACCGGATCCGTCAATGGTCGATTAAATGCCCCTACGTTAGAGTAAGAAAGTCTGGGAATTTCGTGAGGCAGAGTCAGGGAATGATAAAATGAAATTTTGCCAACCATCCTGTTTGCGGAATCTTCCAAGCTTCCACATTTTCACGCACCCGGGCCAGCCGGCTTTCCACATTTTCCTCATCAGTTTTCCACACCCATCAATCTAAAAAAAAAGTGAAGTTTTCCCTCTATTTCCTTTGATTTTTTACTTTTTGCCCCTCAAAATGTTCCCCTTACCACATTTTTGAGGATTTTCCACTTTTACACGAGCCCGCCCGAGCGCGTGATCGGGCATTTTCTGCACCCCTGCCCTGTTCCACCTATAATCGGGGTTATATTTACGATGAATTTCAACGGATGGTCTACAGACAGCGTTGCCAACTCGGAAAATTCGAAAGACCACCGCGTCCGGGCCGCTCCGAGCTTCCAAAGTTGAGCCCACCACCGGTGCCGATTCACCTATGGCACGTCGGGTTGGGGGCGGGGGCGGTGGGTGGGGGGGGGGCGAAGAATCAATGCCTGCCGTGTTCACGCGTATATTTTTAAAAAGCTCTTGTTATTTTTAAACGATTCGTTTACTTAACTAATTACCGGGAACAAGTGAGGAAGACCAGAACTAGACATGTGCCGGCCCCGGCCCGGACGGGTCTGCTTTTCCGCTGCCTCTCGCGCCTCGCCCCGATATTTACATTTCAATTCCTCGTTACGCCGTACAATGCGAGCCGGCGCCCCCTCCCCCACTCCCTTTCCTCTCCTCCGACTAGGTTGCGAAAATCCCGGAGACACATTTGCCCCCCCCCCCCCCCCCCCCCCGAAAATCCGAAGCGAAATACGAAAAAAGTGAGCCTTCCCTGTGAAGTTGACAAAAATCATGTTTTGCCCCTAGCCCCTCTAAATTTTGGTGTACTCCAAAATCACTTAACGTGCATCAGGAAATCATAGATATGGTCTTCCATGCAAACTTTTAATGAAATTGAACCAACAGATTTTGAGATACGGCTGTACACGGATTTGGAAGACGCCGGACGGACGGGCACACATTTTTTCAAGTATGGTTATTTTGACTTCAGGAACCTTAAAACGCCTAGAGGTGACGTAATTTCAACTTTTTTCTTTTTTTCCTTGGAACGGGACAAATGTGACCTACGGGTCCGAGAGACCCAAATCTGTCAGACTACAGGTATTAAGAACGGAAGTTGATCGATTCCGTCACGAAGAACGTTGACCCTTGGAATGAGCATGGCGGCTCGTCAAAAGTCGCTGGGTCTTAATTAGCCGGGGGAAAACGCGAGCGAAAGAGCCAAAAGGCATCTGGAATCCGGAGTCCTGGGTCCCGGCCAGCCAGAGCACAGCACTGCCGTCATAGCCAAGAGAGCAGTAAGTCCACGCTGGGATGAACCTCGAGACCCATAAAAGCATGTGCGAACCATGGCTCATCCAAAAATGCACTTGTACTGCTCTCTTGGCTATCACGGCACGGCACCGCGTCCCGCCAACGCAGCATCGGGTAGCCCCGCCGTGCTAGGGATGAACGCCGTATGAGCCCTCAGATATTGCCATATTTCCTTTGTTAATGAGCATATTATAAGGGGAAATGGAGAATTTGCAAGGGTCTGAAACTTGATGAATTTCGTGTTTAAGTGGAATCTACTGAGTGAATTAAACACGAAGATACCTTTAATTCATAAATTGAGCATTTATTAGAGGAGATACAACAAACTAATCGATTCTGCTAAAATACATGTGTTTAAATGGGAAATGCCGCCGGATGACGTCACAAGGCGGCATATTTTCTCACTTTTAAATCAATTTTTCTCCAATTTCCCATGTCAGAAAAAAATTATGAAAAATACTGCGATCTCAGCTCATTTGGCACTTTCAGATAAAGCAATAAAATTTTTGTGTGCAAATTCTCCATTGTGAATTTCTCCCTTAAAGTCAGGCAATTTCGTTCGCAATTTAATCTGAAATATATGAGAATTTCAAGGGAAAATGTGTATAACTTTCTTCATAAAGAAAGGTTTCCTTCACGAAATGTGGCAAATTTCGAATGTCCATACGGCGTTCTTCCTTAGGACGGCAGAGTCGGTAGCCGCTTATCTTGTAATCCCGGCGCGTTGCGTTGCGTTGCGTGGCTGCTTTTCGCCGGGGCGGGGGGGGGGGGGGGGGGGCGAGCGGTCTATCGTATCGGCAGAGGCGTAAATAATCGGCAGGGAGACCCAAGTGCGGCCGATAACATTCAATTAGATCGGAACTCGGAGAAGTTCTGGAATTTCGGGACCATCGCCGCCCAACCCGGTTGCCAAAACACCGGCATCCGTTTATCATCAGGACTCTTAGAGCCCTATGGGCTTGAGCCCTTTGGGCTTCTCTTCCACCCGCCGTCTCAGGATTGCCACAATCAGGGAATATCGGGAAGTGTCAGGGAAGTTCAGAAAGTTAGGAAAAACCTGGATATGTCAGGGAAAATGACGAAAATATCAGGAAATAATCGTCCAGTTATTACCTTCATCTACTTTCTCGAGTGGGTTTGACGTTTCGAACAACACAATTTGCCGGAGAACTATTTCTAGCTGTAGCTAGAAATAGTTTTCCTTAACACGGCAGTAAACTGCCGTGCTAAAGAAAAACGCCGCAAGAACATTCGACGGGGGGCCGACGAAAAATTTGACTTGAGCGGCAATTCGTCTCAACCAATTCCCAACATAACTTATGAACGTGCCTGGGGATCGAAAAAAAAAAATCGATTTAATCGGCGTTTCGCGGTATTAACCTTAGTTCGACTTAGTATATAGGCTTTTAAGTTATAATGTATGTCTTCTTAACAATCCGGCATTTGTTCAATTGTCAGGGAAACGTTAGGGAATTTACTTTTCCAAATTCTGTGGCAACCCTGTCCTCTCTCCTGAGTCTCTAAAAGTGTCTTTAGGTTTCAATATTTGTCGATAGGAATTAAGAGGGGTAAATGAAAGGGTTGGAGGCCGGGAAGGGAGTGAAGGAAACTAGCTCTCTTCAACCCCTCAATTAAGTTGCCCTGTATGGATGCGGAAACTCCCCAGCCAAAATTCGACGTTTCTCGCACAAAGAAACGTAACTCCACTTCAAGGTTGCAAAATTGACCTTAATAATACAATTTTTCATTCGAAAGTATTTGTGCAATTTTTGACGAAAATTTGTCTGATTTTTGCATAAGATCAGAAGAAAAATCAGCGAAATTTCAGTTAAAAATGCCGAGGATTCTCCTGGCAAAAAAAACAATTTGCGAGGAGAAATTTAGCAACATTGAAATTTAGATACGCTCTTTCGTGAGGGAATCGACGAATTATCTGACGAACTACCTTTTTTGCTCTTTAGTGAGGAACTGCTGCGCTTTACCACTAGCACGCGATGAACAACGTGGTTTTGCGAAAGAAGAAGAGAGAGAGTTAGGAATGAAGAGAGGTGCTTTTACGCATAGTGGTGAACAGAGGTCCAAGAACTACTTTCTGAAGCATAAACACTTTTCTGTGAAATGTCACCTTTTTGTTGACATACAGGCGCTTCATCATCCCCCTCCTTCATTCTCTATGTGTAACTCCCGTAGAAACGATAGCCGGTTCGATTTATAGATATACACACACTTTATAGACCTCTTGAGAGACCTTTAAACATATTTCTTCCTTTTCAAAATGACTATTGATTTGGACATATCATAGCATATCTCGGACAAACTTACCCTTAATTTATTTCGAAATTCAAAAGTAAGAGACATCTAAAGTGTAAACGCGATACAACTATTCTCGCAAGATGGATGTCCACATTGCATATGAAAAATGTAAGACGCGATGGCGTGAGTCGTGAACTCGCAATGCTCTGCTCTAGTTTAAAGCAACATTACAAATAAGACAAACGGAAACAAACACAACATGGAAATAGAGCGAGGGAAAGGATGCGCGTTAACGACGGCGCAGAGATACAACTATTCGTACTTGATGGACGTCCGTGCTGCATCTGAAAAATTGAAGGCGCGATGACGCGAAGCGTGAGTTCTCAATGCTCTGCTATATGCTGCCAATGAGGTGTCGCTCAGATTCGGGAGGAAAGTTAAAAAAGAGGCCCGAATACGTCTTTCTTGTCGTCGGCTGTGTTGATACTCGTTCTTTCTTCTTTTTTCAGGTTCTTGCCTGATTCTTTTTTAGGATGGACTTTTAGACCCACGTCTTAAGCTCGTGTAAACCGCAGCACTGACACGGTTCTTATGGAAATAATGGTGCTTGGATGCGTCTAGTGGCTTTAATTTTTTTTGTTCTCTTTAATTTCAGAAGTCTGTCGGTCACTTCAATACGTTCAATTTTACAATTTTTACTCTGTACGATTAATAAACTTTAATTAATGAACATGAAAATAGCGTAAACTTGTGCTGCTTTGCCAAAATTTTCTGAACCCCTCTCCACGAATGGGATGCCCCATTAGGAAATATCACATTATGCCCCTTTAACCAGCCAAGGGTCTACGCCCTCAGATGCGAGCCAGTCCGACCCTGCTCAAACTGCATATGTGATGCTTAAAAATGTCGGAAATTTTCTGAGTGATGCTGATGCTTTCCGGTCTCTCTTTCCGTCCCTTTGTTCAAAGTGTCGGGATCCGCCTATGCTGACCCTACAGCACGACTGTGTCAAAAATTAAGTAGACTCATGATAGAATTGATCCTACTTTGGCGAAAGCCATTCTTTTTTTCAGTGTACCGCCCAATGACGTCACAAGGTGGGAAAGCTCTCTTAGAAATCTATTTCTGTCAAACTTCTCACAGCGGAACGAAATTGAAAAAAATTCCGTAAGCCTAGATCATCTCCACACGAAGCATTAACATCTTCATATGTACGCCGAAAGAAAAGCTACGGGCTTGTAGACATACCGTCCGTTCCGGGTGCCGGAGCCGCAGTTGCGATCGCTCCGGGTGCTCCGCCCGAAACGCGGACGGTATGTCACTATAGCCCGTAAGTATGGCTTCCACTGCCGGAGTTTTTTTTTCGGTGAGTGAAAGTCCTACAATACAAGAGAAAGCAAGAGATAAAATGGAAGTAGTATGAGCGCGGGGCCCTCTGCGGCAGCGGAGCAGGTCGCGCTAAATTTAGCGTGATTGACGGGTGTCGAACCCGGGTCCGGGTCCCCGATCGGAAGCGGGCGACCGGGGTGGGGGGGGGGGGGTGTTGGTGGGGTCCTCGGACTTTGGTTGGAACCTTTGTTTCTTTTTTTACCCGGCGATGCGGCTCAGTTATGCACGGCTTGGATGACACGTTTCCTTTCGTTTGTTCCAGAACGCAAGCTATTTGTGGGGATGCTCTCGAAGAAATGCACAGAGAGTGACGTCAGACTCATGTTCGGCGGCTTCGGTACCATCGAGGAGTGCACCGTTCTGAGAGACCAGAACGATCAAAGCAAAGGTATGTCCTTTTCTCTCACCCTCTTCTTTTTCTATCATAGGGCCTTGTCTCCACGAGCCGTTTCACGAGATTTGTCCCAGGGAAAAATCCCACTTACGAAGTTGGGAAAAATATTGAGTTAATCAATATATTTCCCAGTACCAAGTATGGTACTTGTACCCCTAGGACCCACTGAGAGAAGAAGAAGAGGTGAAAACGAATTGTGCGATATTTTATTCATTACTACATTGTTAATGTTTGTTTAGTTAAAATAATGTGTCTAATTGTCAATTGAGTGCAATTATTATTTTAATCCCGGTTAAATACTCGACTTTAACCAATTTATCTTCCCGCGAAAAGTAGTCGCAGGACTGTATGAGCCCCGTCCCGTGGAGACGGTAACTGGGAAAAATCCCAGAAGTTTCATTCCTGCGATTCGAACTTGGGACAAATCCCATGAAAACGTCCCGTGGAGACAAGGCCTAGGTCGAATTCGATACATCAAACAGGTGAGATTCTATCGACATCCGTTGGTTCAACTTGTAGACATAGCCTCGAAAGTCAATCTGGAGACCTGAGGGAACGAGTCTTTTGTGATGGGTGTTTTATCCTTTTGAGTACTAAAGCCAAAAATTGAAATCCTTAGGAGTTTTCTCATTTTCAGCTTTTCCATACGAAACAGCGAGTATCAAAACGGTTATTGTGGTGCTCTATCAGCACTTGTACCGATAGATTTGAATTTGGTCCCAAGTATTCAGACATACAATTTCGGAAAATCATGGACAAAAATATCCTAACAGTGGTTATTTTGCTCCAGAGAAAACTAAGAATTTTGAGGTCAATTTTTGTCTCAACCACATATATTTTTATTTTTTTAAATCCATTCAGATACAGCTCATCAAAAACTAGCAGAATATCGTCCTTCGGCCAAGGGAGAGCCCAGCGAATTCAGGAAATGTTTCTATTTCTTTTCCATTGATGTTTTTGACACCCTGCATGGGACACGGGAGGTCTGGGGCGAATTTTGTCGGCTCATTCACACGGAGACGCAACATTCAACGATGAGTCCAAACCGCACCACCTACCAATCAGAAGCGCCAAGCCAGATTAACGTGGAGTCAAGACTCCTCCTGAGTAATATGTTTAATAAAAGTGCGGTGGAAAGGACCGACTTAATTGGGCCCCCGTTGCGATCAGTGCGACTTCTCCCTATGTGTGGGCGTAACGTAATGCCCGCGGAACACACTTGATACCTGTGGCTGAATTATATCAACAACCGGAGTTACTCACTTTGATAAAGCAAAATGAGCGTGTTGCACATTTCATTTCACAGATTGCGTTCGTGAGACCGGTTGCCAAACATAGCCCTCCCGCTAGCTGTATTCACTCACGTATTTTTAATTTCTCTACTTTCCGCTCGTGTAGATCGGGAAAATGTGTCCAATACAGAACAGCAGTCATGGAAAATCGAATTACCGATAGGGTCTCCAACCCTAGGTCCCCATCGTCGCTATGAAGCCATCTTTAAGGATGCGACTGTTTCGACGTTGAGCAGCTGGTTTTGCCTAATCGTAAGAATGAAGGCGAACCGAAGGTGAGGGACAGATAATTATTCGCCTTCATCCGCACGGTTAGGCAAAAACATCTTCAAAGTATCGAAACAGCAGCATCCTCATCACTATGATTGACCCCCGTGTCTCATTTTTTCACTTGATTGCATATCTGAATATTCAAGAATACATTTTCAATCCTTTTTGCGCTCTCGTTTTAACTTTTTTTCGCCAATGATCATTACGTGTTCTTTTCACATGATATTTTGGGTAAGTGATCTTGAAAGGACACAAGTAACTCAATCGACACGTCTAATTTCGTCATGCAGTCAATTAAAATATCATCGTCTCAAATCTACATATTTGACATTCCAGTCGCCAGAAATCAAAAGTATTTTTTGAAAAAAGGGAATATTTTCAGTGGTGGTTTGCCGGCTTTAAATGGACCGCCTTAAGCAGAAAGGAACCAAGCCACACCAGCTATTGCTGAATGATCGGGCAATTTAATTTTTTTCATGGAAACGATCGTGCGAATTTTTGTGCAGATTTCAGTGACTTTTCTGCATAGTCCAAAGCAAATTCCTTAAAATTTCCCAAGGAATCCGCACAAACGTTCTCAAGTCATAAATTGAATCGCCCGCTTTTTGACAATAACAGATGTGGCTTGGTTCCTTTCTGCTAAACGCGGTCTAAATGTGAAGCTCTCAAAATATATTTATCTCCATTGCTTATAATTCACATTAAACTCAGCACCACGCATGAGTCGAGTACTTCGAAGCAAATCGGTTTTAGGGCTCAACTTTCTCGCCAACTTAACTGAATTGAATGTTTGGATGAACTGACGTGAGAATTGGAGCGCTCAAGTGATTTTTCAATCACGGTGCAATTTGTTTGCGGCAGCGTCACAGAGGGAAAGGAAACGCAACTTTCGGAGTTGATTGATGGTGTTGATGAGATCTCGATGATCTGTTTCCTTTATGAGACCCCCCTCGGCACCCTCCTGGGGCGAATCCTCGTCATGCGATAGGTTGGCTCGCAGACGTTCCCAGCGTGGAATAATTACGTATACGCTAATGACTGCTCAATGAATCATTGATAATCTTGTAGATTATCGCCGGCCATTTTTAGTACCGTGGTTTGCTCGGAACGTATGAGCATGTCTTATTGCTGCTCGGACTTTCGTATGATTGCTTTTAATATAGACAAATTTGACCAAAATTAGCATGAAAACCATACTGCCGTGCTGAGGAAGAACGCCGTATGAACATTCGAGAGTTGCCAAATGTCCCTCAATAAAATGTTTATTTTTGAAGAAATTTATGAATATTTTTCCTCGAAATTTTCAGGACCTTTAGATGAAATTGCGAAAAATATTATCTGAAAAACTAGAGCGAAAATATTCATAAGTTTTGTCTTTCCTAATTATCCCTCGTGTTGTAATTTTTACGAAAAATCAAGCAACATTGTAATTTGAAATTTTCCCAGTATATTCTTTACTTAATCAAAAAAAAAAAAAAAAATAATGTCCAGAGTGTTTTAAGATGCTGTTTAGTTGTTCGTCAAAAAATAAATCATGAGGGAAAATTAAGCAACTTGAATTGAAGTTAGGTCGATTCTTCTGAATACCATTTGGACCACATTTTGTAATTAGGAACTACGATTTCCGGCTCAGTATAGGAGCAACTTATGTACCATCAGTCTCCCTATGTACATACGTGTTTTTACGAATTAGCCAGATATTATACTTCTTAATTGCATAATGAAGTCCATTTAGAGTCAGACGTTTTATGAAGGGCAAAATTTTTAACTCAACCAGCAATCAGATGGTAAGATGGTTCTTTGCTCCCCTTGAAAAAGTATTAATCCTTGTAAGTGATTTCGTCCTTGTCAAGACAGTCTGGGTGGGTCTATAGAGACCCACCCAGACAGTCTAAAAAGTATCAGAAACAAGTAGGTAGTTGTTTCTGAAGTTGAAATCACTGAGAAAGTTGAGCTCCCAGTATTTTTTCGAATTTTCATCACTCGAAATTATGAAGAAACCCAATTTTGAAATCACCCAAATCTGGACCTATACTTGCGATCATATTTTTGGCGGTCCGTTATGACGTAGGCAGACGAGGGAGTTTATATTCGCTGATTTGCTGAAGCCCAGCCGAAGACATGACGTTATCGCGTCTGCTGATTTTTAGCTTTTTCTTGCGTTCGGGGTGGCTCTTTTAACTTTTGAATGGACTTCTTAGGTTTTTCATGACATTTTCACTGAAAGCATCTGTCAGACACTCCGCAGGGTTCTTATGCCATCGATCCATTTTGTCAGCACTTCCTTATCGAAAATGAGTATTCGTAGATAAACTCAATCAAGGGCTCCATCTCCTGAACTGATGCCTCCTGACTCCTGGCGCCTGGGGCCAACTTCTGTCAGTCCTTTCCACCGTACTAATATCCTTTGAACGAGTCTTGACCGCACTTAAATCCGACTTAGCGCTTCTGATTGGTCGGTGGTGCGGTTCGGACTCATCGATGAATGTTGCGTCCCTACGTGAAAGAGCCGACAAAATTCGGCCCCAGACAAACTTTTAAGTCCGTACAGCAGCGGTTTTCTTTCTTGGTGCGATCTTTTTTGGTGACGAAAATCAGTGCCCTAAACGGACGTAAAATTCGCTCATGGGGTCAACTGAACCCTACACCTTACGCCTCAGTTACCTCGATCCGATGTTTGCTGCTCAAAGTCCATCGGATCTCACGCTCGCTGGACGACCATCCCAGCACACTACCGTGTCAAGGAAAAACGTCGTATGAACCTTCAGGCGTTGCCAAATTTCCTTCGATAATACACGAATTTCTCGGTAAACTTATCAATATTTTTCTCTCAATTTTTCATGTGGTTTTGTTTGCAATTTCTTCTAAAGCTCCTGTAAATTTCTTGGAAAAATATCCACAACCCTCCTTCGGAATGAGCATTTCATCGGAGGTAGTTCGGCTACTCCCGAATGTTGATACGGTGTTTCTCCGTAGGTTGGCAGTACAGCTGTCTCGATAAGCGAGATTCATATTTGGACGTATTTCTATCAAACGGAACTATGTGCATTATGACGTGAGCCCTGTTATGCACATATGCTTATGGGTCTCAGGGCTCATGTCTCAATGCGCATAGGTCTGTTTGGTAGAAATACGTCCATTTGATGTTGCTGTATCTGAATCTGCGCTCGGCCCGATACCCTGATAGCTTATCGGCGTCGACCATGTTTCCTTCTCGTCCTCGTCTCGTCGTCATCATCCATCACGCGGCGATTCCGCTCAACGTCCAAGTCCGTCGTCAGTTCCCGTCGCGGACGAATTGCATGTCCAGGACCCCGTGCCCAGCCGTGCTTCTTTATCCCCTCGTCGACCCGTTCCCCCACTCGTCCCCCTGCTTTTTGTGACTTGATCGTTGATCAGAACCCCCGCGTGACCATCTGTGCTTCCTTAGCCCCTCGCCGACACGTTCCCCCACTCGTCCCCTGCTTTTTGTGACTTGATCGTTGATCAGAACCCCCGCGTGACCATCTGTGCTTCCTTATCCCCTCGCCGACACGTTCCCCCTACTCGTTACCTGATTTGTGTGACGTCATCCTTGGTCAGAACCCCTGCGTGTCCACCCGTGCCGTCGTCGTCCCCTGCTTTTTGTGACGTCATCGTTGATCAGAACCCCGTGTTGCCGGAAGGAACGTTCGAGAGAGTGTCAAGTGCTACGCTGCCATAATTGAAAATCGCTCGACCGCACCGTCATGTATTGAATTCTTATACTTGCGCCTGCCGAAGAATATTCTGAACAAGTAAGGCCTTGTCTCCACGGGACGTTTCATAGGATTTGTCCTAGGAAAAAATCTCACTCGTCAAGTCGGGGAAAGTAACAAGTTAGTCAATACTAATCTCAGTACCAACTAAGAGTCCTTGTGGAGTCCCAGAAACAACTTAACAGGAAGAAAAAGAAATTGTGTTTTGTTTTTTAACGGGGAAAAAGCCCAGAAGTTTCATTCCTGCGATTCGATTTTGGGAAAAATCCAGTGAAACGTCCCGCGGACACAAGGCGCAAGGAATCCTTTGCCTCGTTTTTGCTCGTTGTGTGGCTCGTGTAAGGGGATGCCAGGTGCATTGCTGAATCTTTGATGTATCTTTTGAAGGAGCTACGTATGAACTTTCCGCAGTGCTTTTCAGATTATGTCTCCTATGGCCAGTTTTATGTCCTTTGGTTAAATGTAACCACTTGTATAAGCTATTTCTGGGGATTTGAAAGCTTCTATGACACATTTTCAGTTCTGGTGGAATATTTTGAAACGAAGAGTCTTGACATCAGGTTGAAATTTAACTGGTATCTAGAGTGCGTGTCAAATTTCAACCAAGGGAAAATAATCCGTAACAAGAGGCGATAGAACCGGACCTGAAAACGGTATTCGCAGCTGCGCGACTTGGAAGTCCTGCAGGAAATTTTACCCAAAAATTGCTCTTATATTTTCATTTTTATGTTTAAAATAATCAGCATGTGTGTTTGTTCGGTTTTGCGAAAAAGTGTGTCCAAAGCCTCACACTTTAAATAACTTTGCAAAGCTGAGACGTCGTTTCGACCCAAAATGGGATAATTTTTTCGCCCCTGCCTTCTCCTCACTTCCCTTCGCGACACTCGCGTGCATGATAAGATTTCGGAAGAATACCTTATGTAAGAATGTTTAACCCTGAGGCTTTACTCAATCACCTCTTAATACGGTTTACCTTCTGGCTAAAATTTGACTCGCAATGTGAGCTCCAATAGGCAATTTTAATCGAAGGTCAAGAATTATCGTTCCAAAATGCACCATTTTAGTCGTGCGGACATTTGAGGAATGAGGTTTATCGCTGAAAGACTTAAAATTCCTCAAAAAGGTACTCGTTTTGAGTTTTGTTTTATCAATAGCAATCAGTTTGTCATGCACAGTGGCAGAACCGGGCCTGAGAGTCATGTAGGACTCAGTCTCGAGATAATACTGCAATTAATTGAGTGTGAAGTTCAACTTTTAGTGACATAACGCACCGAGGGGAGCTGTCGATTCGTGACGATTATCGTGATCGATTTTGAAATATTTGTCATCCGATTTCAACTATCATTAAGTTGACCATCGAGTTGAGCAAATAGGATCCACTCGTATTCTAAAGCTGTTGAGATTGCTCAAATTCTGCTGCTTTTTATGAAGGAAAAAAACGGAAGCAGAAAAATAACCTTAACTGCCTATCAAAGGAATTTTTTGGTCCTTGTAAGAATGGAAAATTTTCAAACTTTTAAATCCTCCTCCCTGATCAAATCTGGTGTGCTGAGGAAAAATACAGTATCATTATGTAGGCTTTGCCTGTTTTCTAATAAAAAGGACTAGTTGAAGTCTGTGTCGTATTTTCGTAGTTAGATCGGAGTGCAATTGGATAAAAAAAAACTGCTGGTTGCTAGATTACATACAGTACAATACCTAATTTTGTCAACAGAGCACTACATAAACCTCTCAGTGCTTTTAAACTTTTCTGCTCGAAGACTGGAGATTTCTGAGATAAAAAATATAATAACAAAATTTTAAGTTTCTGTTTAAATATAAAACAAGGGTAAGAAAAAATTAAGCAACGTCGGATATTGTTGTGCTGTATTCTAGTCAAATCCCTCCGTATATTATATCATGAATTTTGTTGCCATTAACACTCTTTTTCTCATGTTTAACCGAGTTTTTAAAACAACGATTATTTTTTTACAGCGAAAATATTCTTTATATGCACGGAAAAACTTACAATTAGTCGTTACTCGTAACTTTCACTTACGTCGTATATTGAAAATGTTATGAAAGTGGAAGTTTTGAGTGTCGACTAAATTATTTTTATTACTCTTATTTCTCCGTGCACTCGGTTCCTTTTTGATCATGGCTCCTTGTTCTTTCGATCATGGGGACGAATTTCTGTCAAATGGAACTAAGTGCATCATGACGTAAGCCTTGTTATGCATATATTCTTATGGGTCATGTCCTAATGCGCATTGTTTCGTTTAGCAGAAATACGTCCATTTTTGCAAAACTCTTCCCAGATCCTCTTCTCCTTTTTCTTTCTAGAGTCGGTGGGTAAGATAGATCGAGAGCTCGTAATTTTTCAGTAAATAACGGTAGAAACGAACGATACCACTGACTCGAGAGCAAAAATATGCGCCCCTCATTCTGCCGTGCTAAGGAAGAACGCCGTATGAACCTCCAGGCGTTGCCAAATTTCATTTGATAAAACGCAACCTGGTAAACTTATGAATATTTTCCTCCCAATTTGTCAGATAATTTTGTTCGCAATTTCACCTGTAGATTCTGAAAATTTGAAAAAAAAAAATATTCATCAATTTCCTCGAAAATAAACCTTTTATCGAAGGAAATTTGGGAACTCTCGAATGTCCATATAGTGTTTTTCCTCAGGACGGCAGTATTGACGGTCGTCAAATATTATACGTGCGTAGTCGTGTGCAGCGCTCGTAAAAACACCTTCGTCACACGGCCCCGATGTCGACGTTGAAAGCCTCTAAATATCATGGTTTTTTTTAGAAAGCGTCGTGCAGTTTTCCGGCTTTTCGTTTAGTTTTAAGTGCTCCAGCACGATGTCTATCACCAAAGCAGAGCCCAGCAGACAAAACAGAAGCCAGGAGAAACCTTTATGACAGTAGTATTACATTAAGTTTAATGGCTTCAAACAACTGTTGCCTCTGCGGCATTTTTAAAATCTAAATTTTGACATCCAAGGGAATTAAAATCACATTTTGAGAGGAACAGGATTGCCACAGTCAGGGAAAACCGGGAAGTGTCACGGAAAACTACGAAAGTGTTGGGAAAAAATCGTGCCAAAACCTTTACTAGCTTTCCAGAATGGATTTGACGTTTCAAACAACAAAATTTGCTTGAAGACTATTTCTACTTAATTATGTCTCTTTACGCATGTGACATATTCAAAATCGTCAGGGATTCAACCAAAATGTATGCGGGAAATCAGAGAAATGTTAGGGAATTTTGTTTTCTGAATTCTGTGGTAACCCTGTATACATAACATTACATTTTAAGATGTCACAAAATTTTTCACCGTCTAAATCAAATTGACTTTTTGTAATAAGGAGTTAGATTTTTCTGGTTTATTTGTGTAACAACATGTGTCATGAGAGGCCATGCATGTAGATTTGCTCTTTGGAAAATAAGTTGGAGTGGAAATATTGAGAGCGGAACCCTCTATTCGCAAGTCTCAACCCTTTCCACTCCTCTCCGGCGTAAGTGTGTCATTGCCGTATCAATTTGGCTCATGAATGAACCGTTGAAAAATCAACTTTTTACAGCTTTTCTCGCGGTTCGAAATCCGACGCACATGAGCCATTTTCCGTCTGAAAGGGTCAATTATCCATGCCGATAAGTCTTTGATCCCGCACACCACACAGTGTGTGATCCAAATTAATTGAAGCGTGTAAGGTCATTTTTTTCATTTTTTCTCCGTTTGCGCTAGAAAATTGCTCATATAGCCGGAAATTCTTTGTCCAGCCATCAGTCGTCGTTTGTTCGATTGTTGTTTTTAGAGAAGCTCCAGAGTTCAGCGCTGTTCCTTGTTGCCGGCTGTGGCATGATGTTCAGAATTATTGCCAAGCCGCAACCTGAAATATTGCTCTCTCATCAATAATCTTAGTTACACAAATTTTTCCTCGCTCAGACGTATTTCCATCAAACAGATTTATGTGCAGATGAGAACAGTGTTCGAAACTCACAGGCGTCAAATGCGCCTAGAAAATCGGTCATGGCGCCTAAAAAATGAAGGCTCTGCGTCAACGTGGCCCCTAAAGCCCCCCCCCCCCCCCATCCTAATTTTTCTATTTGGTGATTTTTCGAATTTTCCCCTAAGTTATAGTTTTACCAGTTCTGTTACTAAAACATCTTGCGTCTAACTTTTCACTAAATGCGCCGTGATATTTAGGCAGAAAGTCAATATGGCCCCCTAAAATCGAGCTTGATGCGCCACATGGCTCCTAAAACTCAAAGGTGAGTTTCGAACACTGGGTGAGAAATATGGGGTGTGCTCGTCAGTTCTCTGGCCGTAAGAGTGAATGAGAATAATAAAGCGCCAGTGACGTCAACGGAAATGGATGCGGCTCCACGTCGTGCGCTTTAACTCATGAGCCCTGTCCACAACGTTCTCGTGCCATGCCTGCGGTTCATATATCCCGCATTCAGTTGGCACATAGTTCTCTTTGCTCAATTTCAAATCCCGCTTTTCCAATTCTTCAAAAGGAATCACGCCCACTGATCACATTGTTTCTTATCAAGCTTTCTAGAGCACACCCCATATATCTCACCTGCACATAGTTCTGCTTGATAGAAATACGTCCAACTATAATATAGAGATAATATAGATTATAAGAATTGGACATCACTAGCCTCGAGAGTTTCAACAGAACTCCTTACGCCTTTGTCAACACAGACTACAAATGCTTTCTCATCGCTTTTCCTCTGCAATCTTCGTTGAAATTTATCCAGAAAAGCTTTGAAAGTCGACATAAAGCCTATATTGTACGAATTGACTGTCCTTGAAGTAGCTTCTGACTTTATCAACTAACTATAAAGGGTTTTAAATTCCATATATTTTCTTTTGACTGTCTGTCGATTAGGGGCATTTAAAGATCCGAATTTTACTCTTGATAGTCCTTCAAGGTTTCCACCTGCAACTGATAATTGATATCATGACACTTACATTTCTTTTTCGCCCGATGCGAATAGGAAAAGAAATGTAAGTGCGATGATACAAGTGCAACCCGATAAAGAAAAAATAAACATAACATGTGTTAATTAATAGTCCTAGAAAGTCTTTGACCTAGGAGTAAAAGGCTCCCTTTCAGGAGTCCTTAATTTCTCCAATAGGCATCTCTGAAAGTGCAATTTTTACTGAAATTAACATTGATGTAAATCCTTCATTTTACTAATTGTTGGTTCTTTAAGTCCTCCGTTCGACTGATGGATCATTTCTGGAGATGGCTAAAATTGACATTCCAGCTTCAAGTCCTTAATTTTACGAATCGGCTGACTGCCATTGGAGTTCCTAATTTCACTGATTCACATACTCCGTAAAGCTCTTGATTTAACTGATTTACAGTTCTTGAAGTCCATGAGCTCACTTAAAATTCATTGTCAGTCCTCGAATTCCTTTCTTCTACCAATCGACAATTCGACATTTATATTTGACATTCATGATGTATGATATTTGACATCCTCGATATTTATGATCTGACAAACATTTGTTGACACTACTAGAAGACCATAATTTTACCATTTGAGTTTTCTTAAAGATTTTGATTTGAAGACTTTATTGGAACTCCTAGAAGTCCATACTTTAACCTGTTGAGTTGTCTTAAAGTTTTTGATTTGACTGATCCACTCTCTCTGAATTCCCTGATTTTCTCAATTGACAGTTCGTCACCTTCCAGGCAAAGTATCACAAGCGCCATGCGGCGTTTAAAAATTTCCGCCGCCATTTTATTTTTTTACTGAGAAATTGTTGGTTGAATCTGTTCGAAAATTTCACTAAATCTTATCGGCAGCACAAAGAATTTTCGGTGTAATTTTCGGACAGCTTCGTTGAAAAATTCCTCTGTAAAAATATATAATGGCGGCGGCAATTTTTAAACGTCGCATGGCGCTTGTGATACTTTGCCTGGAAGGTGACGAGTTCTTGATACCGCTGAGTGTATTCATCGGCAGTCCTTGATACCCCTGATGTTACTGATCGGCAGTCCTCGAAATCCTTGATTTTGGCTTTTTTACTCCATTAGCCTTGGTGGAGGAGGGGGGGGGGGCTTGTTTTGTATTTTTTATTATTAATATTCGCTAGCTTATCACGGGTGGAAAAGCGAAGAACACGGTTCCAAAAGCAACCAAAAGGCCGTGAAGCCCTCGCCTCGTCGGACAGCGCGTCAGGATGGCGACCGTGGCACTCGACTACTCCCCTATCGGTCTCGCATTCCGTATTCCGTTTTGAAATTATTTATCTGCCGTTACGTCGGAGGCGCCCCGGCCCCGGCCCTTTTATTTGCTTTCCCCGGAGTTTATTTTCGCCGGGCACACGGCGCCCCCCCCCCTTCCCGGCCCATCGCGCACACGGATAAATATTTGAAAGGCCCATCGCCCGGTCGTTTACGGCCATTACCGCCGCACAGTGGGTCGAGTCAAATAGAGAGGCCGCACATGAAATGTTTGACTAACACTGCAAATGTTTATGTTTATTTCGTCACATTTTAAATTTCGAGGGGTGCTACCAGAAGGAAATTTCACGAGGAAACTAATGAAACCACTTTTAGAACCTCAACGTTTTGTATAAACGGAGTTATAAGCTTTTAAAGTTTCCAAATTTTGTCCGACCTCCCCTATTGACCCAATCCACTGTGCGCCGCACCGGAGAACGTCGTATGAGCATTCGGACGTTGCCGAATCTCCCTCTACAGAACATGGATTTTTGAAAGAAGTCATAGATATTTTTCCTCGGAATATTCACGTACATTAGATTAAATTGTGTGAAAAATTCTGCGGGGAATTCGACATGAATAGTGCACAAATTTGCGAAAATTTGCGTATTTTTTCAGTCAAAATTTGGGTGCGTCCGAATGTCCGCACAGCGTTTCTTCTTAAAACGGCAGGTTAGGCCGTCATGGCCGCTTGCCAAAGCGCTACGCTTTTACGGCCGAGGCGGTGCAGGTTTAAGCCGAGTCGTCGGGAAAACGGCGCAACTTTTTCCAGTGAACCGTAAACAGCATGTAAAGCGAGACCAGTGTCGATTCTTGAGACTTGGCAACCCTGTTTTCTTCCATTTAAACGTATGTAAAATAATCGATTCTTGGCGAGGCGGCTCGCCTCACCTATGATCGATTTTTTCAATTGATTTAAATGAAGGGAATACAGTGTTGCCAACTTGGTAAATACCACCGGGCGAGGCTCAACTGAAAGCAATGTTACGCTCTTTTTCCGGCAGTGTGACGGATTCCTTTGTTGTTCTATTGTCTATGTTGCTGTCCGGTAGGTGTGTTCTCTGTTCTATGTAGGTTCTTTACGAGTGTATCGTTTTTCAGGGTTTCTAAAATAATCATGTTGCAAGAAATTAGGATCACCTAGAAATATGTTTAGGCTCGGAAAAGGATCGCATTGGACTTGAAACTGTCCGATGGAAGATCCGTAAAAATAAAATGTCGAAGATCTGTTGATTGGATGTACCTCAGACCCTGTTCCTTTTGGAATCACCATGCAGTTCAAGGTGTCCCTTATGAACCGGAATTATTGCAAAAGTATGGATTTGCGATAATACTGCGCTGGAAACACTGCCTCCCTCGCCATCTCCATCTCACCTCCGCCTCTCACCTATAACAGGAATAGAATTTGAACAGAAAGTGTCCGACCACATCATTACGAAAATTTGAAATTCAAAACCTGCTAAGCGCATGGCTAAGCGCTACAAGTGTTGCAAAGATTGTGCATGTCGGTCCTCTCTGAGAAAAAAAAAAAAACTAAGTACTTTCCCTTCTTGGACTTTTAATTAAGGACATTTTCTCTGAACGTATAGCGTTAACCTGATCTTGAATTTTCACTCTTCATTTGAATGTGGAAAGTGGTATTTTCCTCCGACCTGCCATCATTGCACGCATGCAGTCGCTGCGAGTACATTATGAAATGTAAGTGTGAGTTGCAGCACGATGCAGTGTAGATACGTCTTCGTGCTGTAGCCGTAACGAGCTAGTTTACTTTGATGAATTGGACGTACTTCCATCAAACGGAACAATGTGCATGAAGACATGAGCCCTGAGTCCCATAAGAATGTGTGCACAACAGGGCTCACGTTATAATGCGCATAGTTCCGTTTGGTAGAAATGCGTCCCATTAAGAATAAAAAAGCCGACAACTCTCATGAAAAATCCACGCAGACCTGCAGTTTTGTCCGCCAACGGAACAGTGCACTATGACTATGATGACGTATACCTTTACGTACATATGTCTTGAAACAATAAGGCAGTTGCGCCTATTTTAACCATTATACTTTTAATTGATCCTTGAAGTTATCGAAAATGTATCGGTGAATTATGCTGCCGTGCCAAGGAAGAACGCCGTATGAACATTCGAGAGTTGCCAAATTTCCCCAGATAAAACGTTTATTGTTGAGGAAAGCTATGAATATTTCATGAGAAATTTTCAAGAACTTCTGGTAAAATTACGAACAAAATTATCCGAACAATCGGAAGAAAGACATTTACAATCTTTCCCGAAAATTCGTGATTTACCAACGGAAATTTGGCAACGCCTAATGGTTCATACGGCGTTCTTCCTGAGCACGGCAGTATGGTTAGACCACAAAACCGCGTATCTCAATTTCGCCGTTTCAAAATATCCACACACTTTAAATTTTTTAGGCCAGGCGCCAATAAAATCTATGACTTAGAATTTCTCGATAATTATCATAGAGTAGTCAGGAGGAATCTGCCAGTGTCGTTTTCCGCATTGAATTTACGTCGCACAGTGGACCGGGTCAATTCGAGAGGTCGGACATGAAATTTTTGACCAAAACTGCAAATTTTGTTGTTGAATTCGTTCATTTCAAATTTGAAGGGATGTTTCCAGAAGGAACGAGAACCAATGGAATCACTTTCATAATCTCAAACTGCTGTATAAACGGAATTACAAGCTTTTAAAGTTTCCAAATTTTGTCCGACCTTTCCTACGGACTCGATCCACCGTGCGGCGTGTGAAATGTACTGCCTAGAGAATTCGAGTGCTTTAGTGTTTTGAAATTGTATCGTATCAATGGCAAAGAATGGAATAGAGAAACAGAGCTGACATCTGAAGTGTCAGGCGGGAAGAAGTCGCATAATTTATTTAATTTTTCAATAATTTAATTCTAGGCTTTACTTTACAAGTAATTTTACACACAAATTTCAATTTTTTTTTTAAGATGAAGTGTTTTAGAGTCATTCTATCATTACAATTCTGCATTAATCTCTTTTTCTGATTTCCATGCCAACTTGATTTATATGCGTGTTTTTTTAGTTGAGGGGCTTGGGGAACAAGGCGCAAAAGTGCAGTTTTGCTATCTCGAAAAACACTTGTTTTAAGTCTCAAAATTACATTGATCTTATGGCGGAAAGAAAGTTCAAACTGACTTTTTGATGCTTAAAAATTGGAAATTGGGAGCGAATTTCTCACAGAATTCGCAGTACGGCTAGTTTTACCTGAAATCATTAATATCTCAATTCAAGAACTGCACTTATGCGCCTTGTCCTCTAAGCCCCTTAGTTGGACCATCGAGCACTGTCCACCGTCTTTCTTCTTTTGAAACATTGTTTTTCCTTTGTTTTTTTTGTTTCTTCATGTACTATTTCCTCTGTTGTAGGCTGTGCATTCGTGACGTTCACATCGAAACAGTGCGCTTTGAACGCGATCAAGGCGATGCACCAATCGCAAACGATGGAAGGTTGCTCCTCTCCGCTGGTGGTGAAATTCGCGGACACTCAGAAAGAGAAGGATCAGAAGAAGATGCAGCAGATGCAGGCCAACATTTGGAGTAGTCTGGCCAGCGTCAACATCTCGCCTCAGTCATATTTTACGGCGGCTGCTCTTAGCAATCAAATTACCGTAAGTTCCCTCCTTCTTCCCGATCAAATCGCATCAAGCGGATTCATGCCATGCCGCAATCAGAGTGCCTACAAGTCCGGATATAGTACTGATTTTTAAAGGGCGGTCCGCCAGTACTGAAAAAGTGCGGAAATTCCACCAGGAGGTCCGGAATTTTTCTCATTTCTGTCGTAATTTTAGCGAGAAATTCAAATTTTTGAAATTTTTCCAACTTCGTCAATATGAGGTGCCGAAAAAGCACTGAATTTTTCTGTTGAGGAGGTACTGAATTTCTTGGGAATGTATTGAAAAAGCTCTGTATTTTTAGCCACAGCCTGTTTTAGTAGACACCCTGAAAATGTAAACGAAACCTAGGAGACTGAAACCACAAGGCACATGTTTAGAAAGAAAGGAGTTAAAAGAGAGTGGCCTCAGTCCGGGAGAACCTGGGAAATATGGGCGAGGTCACAGAAACTATTTGAGTCAGAAAGAAAGGGGAAAATCCAGGGATAAATGAATGAATGAATAAATGACCTGAAAGTCAGGAAAAAATTCCGTGGACGGAACTTTTGAATTTCACGTATCTTGTAACACAACCCCAGTGTATCTTTTAGCCGGATTCGAAAATCTTAAAATGATCTATTCGTCATCTTGCGTCGTTTGAAAAATCAGGGAATTCCTTTACCAAGTGTCCGTGCCCGATCATGAGTTCAACTAGTGGACCAATCGGATATTTTCTCCTGACGACAATTCATTCACATAAGAGTAAATATTTTGAATGTGAAAATAGGGGTTAAACTTGAACATCTTTAACGTTGAGTATTGAGGATATGAAAATTCGAATCTTTTTTTTCTCAGCTCCAGCATCTTTCATTTGAAATTTTATCTCGGCAACCTGTTTCCACAATTTTGCATCGAATTTGTATGAAGGAATAGCGAAAAAGAATCAAACGAAATTTCGTGCAGTAACGATGGTTGATCGCCCTCCAATTAAAATGTAATATCACAGGAAATCTGTAACTTCTTAAAACCGAGTTTCAAGGAAATTTCACCGTCGATAAATTAGTCTTCAAAAATCTGGAAAGATCATTTTTTGGTGTGAGATATACTTTTGGAAAAATTTGATGGGCAAAGGCCGCTCCTCGTCAGAGGTCATTTATTTACACTCAAAAATCCCGCCACCTGAAATGTAGGAATGGAACGGCACTCTCATTGGACAGGTGTATTTTTGCCGCGCGACTACTGCTGGGTTGCCAAGAATCTCCAAAATCATAAATAATCTCACATACAGCCGTGGCACAACTCAATGTCTTTGCACACAACACAAGATTTAGGTTATGTTGTTTTGGTTTCTCACTCATTAGATTACCGTTCAACAGCAGCTTGTGAACTTTGGTTTTATCAATTGGCAAGTCATGGCAGTGATTATTTTTATGTTTACCCTCAGCTAATTTATATTATGTAGCCTGCTCTGGCTTGAAAATGTTGAATGAAGTTACATTACACACAATGGTGTGCTTTAACTTGAGCAGGTGCAGTTACTTACTCTATGTCTTCATGTCCTTAAGTTTATATGAAGTTAAATTCACCTCAAATCTGTATGGAGAAATTTTACCATTCGGAGTAGGAGGGCTGCGCAGTGAATATTTACCACTCTTTAATCTCTTTGGGACACCTGAAACTCCTATCATGACAAGCAGAATACCTTTGGCATGACAAGAATGCTAGTACAAAAAATATTCATTTTAAGTTCCAATTGATCGAATCAAGCATTTTTATTTATTTGCAATTTGTGCCAGAGGAAGTTTGTCGTCAAAAGCTAGGACGTCATCACTTCACTCTTCATGTTTATATTTTTTTCTAACAAAATGCATTTTAACAAAAAAAACCAACAACCATTCATATTTCCTATTTTCAGAATGACTGTAACATGCCGCTGGGAGCTCAAACTGAAAACTGGAACATGATGGTAATCAGGTTTTTCTTGTAATAGAGCTAGATTAATGGAAGAAAACTGCAAAATCTGTAATGAAGTTGCAGCAACTTTGCTCTGCTGGATGGCTGTATTGATTCTTAAGCAAAACCTGAAACAGTATGTAGTTGCAGTTGATTGAAACTCCCCCTTGCTTCAAAGAAGCTCAAAAAATTTAATAATATTTACTACTTTGATCAGAATTGCTTATTAAGTGAGTGAAGATAATTAATAAAAATACTAAAAAACTGGAGTTTTATGTCATTCCTCCTCAAACAAATTTATAATGAAAGCTCAAAACTCTCAGAGGTAGTACTTACATCCCCTTGGCTTCAACAATCCATGCTTCAACAGAGCACAATAGATGTCCACACTGGACATCTGGACTGTTTATTTCCAACATAATTACAGCTTCTCTGCTCCTCTGTTTCAGAATGATACTCACACAACGTGCCTTACGCCTCTTCAAATCTTACAGCAGCAGCTGCAAGCCACAAATACCCAACCTCGTAGCAGTTTGTACAATACCTCGGCTACCGGTAGGTTTTTGTAGTATTACCTCCTTAGTAGTAGCCTAGACCCAGTAGGTATCCGAATAATGGACACAAATTATGAAGAGGCCCAAGGAGGCTCTGTAAGGAAAAATGAACAGTAACCCTGAAAGAAAAGCCAGTTTGAAGGAGTTCTTTGAAAATCTTGCACTTTTGAAGCCACTTTTTTATTATGCCTGTTTTATAATCTTTGACAAAATGAAAATTTCCAACCTATCTTGAGAGCCAGTAATCCCTCGATCGCTCTTCCTCTAGGGGTACCTATAAAAATTACCTGCAGCAAGAAATCATGTAAGAAAAAAAAATTATTTTGTCAGTAAATTTTAACTTCTTATAGCGTCGTTATGCTACCTTCATGGATATGATAAGTCAAATTCTTATTGAATACATCTGACAAGTTATTCTTGTTAATTCAAAATTAGCATTTATTCTTATCTTAACTTTCTCAATTAGTCACAGAAACTTCTATTTTCAGTGTTTCAGATTGTAGAAGGTTTGTTCAAAAATTTCACGGACTGTAACCGTCCTGGCCTTGAAAGGGTTTATTTTAGTTTAACTAGAGCTTATTTGAAAGCTTATAGATACTCTCATAAGTACTCTGGATTTTAGCTTTTTAAATTATCTCGATTACTCTGTATGTCGGATCATTTTTATGCCAAGATGTTAAACCCATTTTGCAATTTTTGGTCTAACAAGAAACCATCAAGATCCAAACATGAATTTCACTTGCAACCTGCAACTTCACTAAACTATGCAAAAAAAAAAAAAAAAAAAAAAAAAAAAAAAAAAAAACCAAGAAAATATTATTATTAAAGAAAACTCTCATACTGCCATAATTTCAAAAATTGCAGCAGATTTGACACTCTGCTGTGTTCTCCTGGCCACCATCCTTGAACTCGACTGTTGCATAACTGTCTTCCAACTTAGTGTCTCATCGACTAATACAGAATTTCAACATAAAGCCTGCAAAATTTCTGTGGAACTTTACCGGATCTTATCAGTGCCTCATCAAATGATGTACTTTATTTTTTCAGGTTTCCAAAATGTAGCACCTCTTAGTACTAGTCCAACTTTAGCTGATATTAGCTCTGCAAACCTAACAAATTTAGCGACCTTAGCCAATCTTTCCGTTGCCAATGCAGGTATGTGCTTGTTCATCTTCACAGCAGTTAACAATGTTCCTCTTGACTTACATATGCATGAAAAATGTTTTTCTCCGTACAGTGAGCTGTTCTTTGGAGAAACGACAAAAAAGTTTTACAGTGCTGCCTGTCTTTGCATCTGGGGGCACCATTTGCAGTTGAATGATTTGAAAGCCCCTTCAAAAGTATAACTCCTAAAATATTCCGTTTTACTATCCATCTTTTCTTGAAAAAAATGAGCTTGTTAGGTTTTTATCGCTAGGTTTTTTGCAAGTAATGTAACAAGTCAGTTTTGTGGAACCCATATTTCATTTTCACAAAGAATGGCTCAAGTAGTCCTGTGCACTCATATTTGCCAAAGAGTTTTACCGACTTTGCGTGGAGAAAGTCCTCTTACTCTTGAGTCTCCCCTATTTAATCAGTATCCACGTATTAATGAATGTAATGTATCAATTTATCTAGTATCCAAAGCAGGTACCCATGTACTTAAAAATTCAGAGAATTTTTTCTATCATGGGAGATTTAAAAAAATGTCCAATTCGATGTATTCATCTCTAATTCTTACTCCAATTCGATACTTACTGTGAAAGTTGAGTCTAGAACACGCTTTACTCAAATAGCGATGCTACTTACGTCGGCACATGAATTTTAGAAAATACTGTCGAGCAGTATAAGCTTTAGAAAAATTTTTAAACCACCTTTGATTCAGTGAAGCAGATAAATTATGAATTTGAATTATTTTTGGTGATTAAGAGTTCAAAGAGCAAGCATACATAAAATCACTACTCTAATTGTTGGAAGACCTGCAAATTATGCAATTAGTCTTTAAAGTTGTCGTAAATGGATACCGGTCAAGGAATTTTATCACTTGTCGCTCTCATGAATTGCTTCATTTGCTACGTTGAACGGCCGATGGCCTGTCGCTGCCAATAATAACTTGCTGTAATGGTACTGTGGACTTGAATTATTGGCACTGTGTCAATATTATGACTGAGTTGATCTGCCATATTTAAACAGTAGTATGAATCAGTGGTCTCAGTTCATTTTCATGTCGCATATGGCGGGGAAGTAGGATGACTCAAAGAAGAAATGGATTATCTGACAATCCTCGACTCTTTGGTATATCTTAAATGCATTTCCCTGTTTTTCATTTTTTTTTTAAAAAAAAAACAAAAGAAACAAACTCTTATACAACCACCATCTGAAACAATCTTTTAATCTTTTTTTGATTTTGATTTTCATCGTTGAAAATTTTGAGAATACCTTGTTACCCTTAAGAGCTTCCATCCTTATGCTAATTTTGCACTCAACTTTCTTCGGTATGGACATGCATGTCTTAGATCAATGAAGATTACCTCCTCTAGTATAAGCAATTGAAGACAAGGAGTATTTTTTAATTATTCACCAAATTTCTTGTTTGTTTTCAGCGGTGAATCCTATAAATGTACAGAACCTTATGACTTTAGCCGCGATGAGTGGAACCCAAATATCACCAACAGGTTAGTCTATTTCTACTCAGATTTTTTCCCTAAGATTGACATTTTATTTTGTATGCAGATTCCTAGTAATGTAAAAAAAAAAAAAAAAAAAAAAAAAAACCCACTATGAAAGTGAATCTCTTTATCATACTCACATGCTACTCTTGTAATTACCACAAAATAATTCTTTTCCTGTGTAACCCATTGCCAAAGGCCTTAATAGTGAGATTAATTTGAAAGCGAGCTTTGCGTAAGGTGCATCTGCGCTTATGATAAGGTTGTAGAACGATGTGGACACCTACGGCACAGCTTAACAATGTTCAGTCCGTATCTTGAAGTAAAATGTATGTACCATCAAAAGATGAGTCATATTAGCCGGTAAAATGCTTGATAATGAGCTGTGTTTGAATCAGTCAATGAAGCGTTTTTAGTTTTTGATGAGTCATAGTATCTTCTTAACATTATTGCTAGAAAATTCATTAATTCATTAATTATCAAGCTTCAGAAGTCAATAAAGGGATAATAAATTTCTAATAACTTTCGTCGCTCTGTTATGAAGGTTGTAAATACTAGTTCATGATTTATTTTAATATCTCATCTTTTAAAATCAAATTAGTACTTAATGACGAGAGCATCACTGCTAGGACTTTCAAAGTGTATCTTGGTCACTAATTCATTGATTTCCATCTTCAAGTCTCAGGAGCTGCTTGGCCACCAAGCCCAATTACTAGGATTTAGGGAAATTTGTTTGTTTTTTTGCACTTAGTCTTTTGGATAAAATGGCCCAATTATCAACGGATAAAAATTATCAAACCGTGGAGAAGCTAATGAACTTAAAGATTTTGCTAATTTGTAGTTACATATAAGGGTATTGGTAGTTAATTATTGTAATACTTTTTTGCTGTGAAAACAGTTAATTCTTTTAATTTTATCACCTCTCTAAATGGGCCATGCATTTTGTTTTTGTAGGGTCGAGTACATCTAGTCTCAGTAATTCAGGTTTGTTTCTTTTGAGAGATAGCTTTTTATTTTGTGATCATGCTGCGTAGCTGATTGATTAATACTGCTTCTTTCCAGTAGACCCTCGGTTTGTCGGTTTTTGGTTCTTTGCACTGACCTACTAGTTTTTGTCTATCTTGCACCTTTCCGACTTTCAAATTTATCGAAGTTGGAAAACATTCCCCATGATGCAAAGGAGTAAAGTACCTTTTAGACATGCTGCAAGTAACTCACTCTTTTGTTTGTGAAAAGCTTTCTCTTGCTTGACCTGATGCTGGTTGCATCAGCCTTTACCCATCTCGGATAGAATAATAGACGTAGAAAAGGATTCAAAGGGTACAAAACTCATGAGCTCTAGTTTTTTCCTTTTTCCTCAAGGTTCTAAAGCTTTCCATTGCATGATTTCATGTTGTTTCAAGCATGAGTCTCACATTTGCATTGTACAACTGTTTTGTAAATCCACTTAACACACCTTCACTGTTTTCAGTCTCATGAAAATGAAGAATGGAGTTTTTATTGTTAAGATCATTTTAATTTTATGGAGCAATTGCCTCAGAGTAATAATTCTAATTCTTAATTTTCTGTTTCCTTAGTCTCCTATTACTTACGTTAAAGCTACTCTCACAGCTGTCTCTGGCACTCAGCAACACCTAGCCTTCTATCTTCCCTAAGCCCCCCCATAAGTATCTTAGTAATTGGGAAAATGAAGAGTTAAATTCGGTGGGGAAAATGGTGGGAAAAAACGATTTATGTGGACGCCTTACAGCATTAGTAAGTAGGCAAATAATGAAAGTTCAGGCTATCCAAATGGTAAAAATGAGATACAATTTCGCGCGCTATTTAACAATTTAATGGGACGCGTTTCGGGGTCGAGATGGCCCCATCATCAGCCAGCAGCAAACTATCGTTATTTTGTTTTCCTTTCCTGATACACGCGTTGGTGCTCGATTGCCACGTTTCAATGAATTGAAAGAGGATGTTATTTGTTACAAAACAGCGTTAGTTTGCTTGGGTTGAAAAAGATATTGTGCAGGACGTCATGTCCAGGCAGTTATGCTGGTATGGAGATGTGCAAAGAATGTCGGAGGAGATGTTGCCTAAACAAGTTTTGGAATGGGTACCGCCTGGGAAGAGGCGACAGGGACGTCCCATAAAGGGCAGGGCGTTGACGAAGAGATGTTGCGGTGTCAGTTGCCCGATAACCTCTGGGAGGATAGGCATATGCAGCATTTGGGTGTCGCAGAACGCCAGAGTGCGTTGTAGGAGCGACTTAATATATATACAACAAGGTTACCTGAGTTTGATGGTCTTAGGCAGTGGTCACCTGGGTCTGGGTGTATACAACTGGGAGATTAAGCGTGGTATTAGCCCCAAGTAGGGATCCCTAGTTCTGAAGGCAATTTAAAAAATGGTACAGATAAATTGAAATGAAAATGTAAAAATATTTTTGGAAAACTCAGGGACTTTTGATTGTGAAAATATCTATTTTCATCATCATCATCATCATCATCATCATCATTATAGAAATGCAAATCCTGATAGTCATTCTGAACAAAAATAGGGCATGATTCTATCCTGAAAAAAGGCTGCATTTCTACAATACTGACAAGCTGGAAACTTTCAATTTATCTGCAAATCTGCGCAACCATATTCATGAATAACTTAACCTGTGTTTTCTACTAATTTTATGTTGCATGATTCTCCTGAAGTATATTTTTGTTCGATAGAAAATCCTAATCCCTTTCCTTTTGGTTGTCTAAATAGAAAATCCTTTTTTCTCTGTTGAACAAAAATATGTAGATTACAGTAGGGATTTAAGCTTTAGTCAAGAAAGTAAAAGATGACTCAGGAAATTTAATGCCCAGGAGGAAGCCTTTTTTGGAGGAAGCCGACGCTGGCCAATTTTTTTACTTTTTTAATTATATATTTTTATGATATGCTGTGCAATCTCCTGTAGCTGACTTTTGTCAGGAAAAATGGGCATTCTCAGATGTGTTTGAGTCTTGATTGCATGTAAGTCCGTCCAAGAGCTTCTGATTGGCCAGCGGTGCAGTTTCAGTTCATGGATTGATGTTGCATTCCAGTATCTAAGTGCTGACTGAATTTAGCCCTCAAGCTGAAATGTAGGCTTTAAACAAAGACATAAAGACGGAGCGCTCGTATCTAAAAGCACGGGGAAAAAGTGAAGCTAGGTTCGGCGCTGCGCGCTTGTGTGAGTGTGTAAATGAGCGCGGGAATCCATGGCGGCAAACGGAAATTTGATTTGAACTTGTCCTCTTGATTTTTGCACATTTCTTCTTTGAAACGTATTTTAAATTCATAAAACGAATATACTAAGAAAGTTCGGTCTGCGTCCTAATATAATACACCTACTTTTGCTCGGTAACAGGCAGTAATCTCAGATAATGTTAGTTTTTCTTCTGCTCATGGTGGTTCTGCAGGTTCAAACAGGCCGTTACAGTTCTAGATCAACGTTACTCCCAAATGAAATTAATCGGTCGACGACGGACTGAAACTAACCTAAAGTTAAAAAAATATGAGTGTGTACCTAAATTTGGGCAAAAATCAACCTAAAATACTTTGTTTCCGCAATTTTATTTATTAGTTCCCGCCCTACATTTGAATTCAAACTTGTCCCGATTTCGCCGCCAATCCTCTAGCCAATAGTAGAGGTGATTGAAAAGAAGCTCTAGAAGGGTGCGTTCTAGAATTCATCTTAGGATTTAATCCAAAAAACGGAGATGAACGGAGATGACGTGGGTCATGACGACACGGATGGAGTCGGATGGATCGTCAAACGAGAATCTCAGAGAACGCTTGGATGAATGCAGTTGTTTTCTTGATGATGATCAAAGTAACGTTTTAGTATTTAGATCGTAACTAATGAAAAATAAAAGTTAAACTTGACAGGTTACCTAAGTATTATTAATTTAGATGAAAAAAAGATGATAAAAACTTTCCACAGGGGACAAGTAACTGGCTACTTTGGCGAGATTCGAACTTTTTGAGGTTAGTCACCGAGAGTCACAGCTAAATCCATCTCCCGAGGTGGGTTGATCGGATGCATTTGGATGAACAAGTAATGACGTCATGAGTCACTCACTCCGAGTTCCAAGAACGCTTGGATTCATCAACCTGGATGGAATCACGGAACCTAGGAACGCTTGGATGGATTTGGATTGAATCGCTACTCAAAAAGATGAATTCTAGAACGCACCCGAAGCTTCATTTTTTGCTTTTAGTGCTCCGTCTTTATGTCTTTGGCTTTAAAATCCGAACTTGCTGTGTCCCAAATCCTAGGAAATCAAGACTGCAAAGTGAAATCAGTCTTCTCATCAATGAATAAGTGTGCTGAATGAAACTTAAAGTTTGAATAATATTGAAGTAATCGTTACTATCTTCATTTTTTCATTTTTATGATAACTTCAAAGTTTTTCTCCAAGTTCTCACTCAATATTGTGGTTTAATATCTTTGTTTATTTTTCAGCTCTGTCTGGCCTGTCAAATTCTACCGCAGCTGGTGAGTGTTGAATTACATATATATCTTTTTTAAGTGTCTCGCCTTTAAGCGTAGGCCTGCCACAAGTTCATGAGTGACTTCAAATTTATTCTAAATTCAACAAATATTATGTATTGATATTTTGAACTGAATAATGCAGTTCAGCAGTACAATTTAGGAATCCATTGGAATCCTAACTTTGTAAGTTCTCAAACAAGAAGTAGCAAAAATATGAATCACACCTTGATGATTTTTAGAATCCAACTCTTTTTTTTGCCTAAACTCATCTCCAACAATAAGTCCTAAATGCATTAAAGACAAAATTAAACCTCGCAATACAATAATTCTTAGTCTCTCAGTAAATGAGCCTTTGAAACAAGAAAGAGCAAATATTCGGCAAGGTGACAATAATCTCTGCCTCACTTCGGATGTAAATAGACACATCAATTTTGGTTCCTCCAAAATTTTACAGATGATCCTCCTCTAGTTTTTAATTTTTGAATGTTGTCTAAAACCGAAAGGAATTGGAAAAGAAAGTGACTCTCTCTCCTCCCCTCACTGTGTTTTTTTTTCTTTCTGATTCATTTTTTTGATATTTTTTATAGCCCTTCTGAGTAAAGCAACTTCAGCTTCGGGTATGTCATTCATTAAGTTAACTCTGCCATTCATTTTGGTTTGAAATATTTGTAGTTTGTTTTTCGGTTGCTGAATCACGTTGGGTTTTTTTCCTTTCTTTTTTGGGTGTGTCATGATTATCATTTTCACTTGATTAATTTTCGCCTTATGCTGTTAAATACTCACCTACTAAGTTTTTCATGAAGTATAAATAATTCTGAGGCTTGAAGATAGGTAATGTTTGTTTTCTGAAATAAGGGATCATTTTTTAAAATGAATTTTGTTCTGTTATACCCCTTAACATGCCAGATCCGGCTTGATCTAAGCATGCTGTTGTCCTAGACTCTCGTCCAGAACTATTTTAGCAATGTATGTTAAATGACTGTTGACTCAAGCAGTAAATTATCCCTGAAAGGTTTCAAAGAGCAAAATACATATAGTGGAAAAAACTAATTTGGAATGAAAAATATTGTGGATGAAAGATAAGTCAGTTACAACCTGTCTATACAAAGCTGGGTATGCTCGTACCATTTTTTAGTTTGTTTTCATACAGAAGTGTTTAGCCACAAGTAATAGTGAAACTGATGGGTCGCATGGTTTTTTAAAGAGCAAATTTTCTGTAATGTTCTGAGAATTCAGAATTGCCTAGCAGGTCAACTCTTTTCCGTTGCTTACTGCACATTTTCCTTCACAATTTTTGTCATTTCAAGTGAGCCATACACTCAATTTTTTTTTAGAATATTCTCTCACCCTGTGAACATAGTATTGAGGTTTCTTCATTTATGTTCTGGGCGTTGCTATGTGAGTCTTTGAGAGATTTTGTGTTGTTCAAATCTTTCATTTTTATGAAAATCAATCAGTAATTCTAAACTCACTTTTTTAAAAAATAAAAACAAAGTACTAGATTAAAAGTGGTTTGAACAAGTCCCTCACTTTCTTTGCTGGTTCGACCGGCCATGCCTCATATGAATGCACTTTGAAATGAACTGAGTCTCATAGATATGTATCAAGTCTAAATTGAGAAAAAGAGATTAAAAGTTTTATTCCTTTCCAAGACCTAATATGTGTCAAGAAAAAATTTTAACGACCAAAAATTTCTGTAAGCAATATTGTATTCCAGGACTTCGAATTTTTGACGGGCAAAAATTTGCAACTAGTTGCATTCAAAACCACTTTCAACTCATTTTTCCCCAAAATTTGACTTGATGCATTTCTGTGAAACGTTCGTGTCCTGAAATGCATCATTTTCAGACCTTCTTTCCCCTCAGCTCTGAGTGAATCGCGCAATATTTGGACTGCCTCTCAACAAAATCCATATCATATCAAGCTACTTTGATTTTTTATTTGTTAATTTATTCTTTTGTGTTCGTTTTCTTGTGCGTTTTTTAATTGTTATTTCTAATTCCTCCAATATTCATATCACAGGCATCACCTTTACGTAATCACTGTAAAAGCTCTGTAGAAAGTGTCTAGTTTTAGCTGCTTTTCAGTAGAATTGTACTGTTCTTAGTGCATGATATATCTCATTTGATTTTACTTCCTCCCTTAAAATATTTTTTTGGAAAAATTATCCCATGTTTGGAAGTGTATGATTCATTGAGTCTGCACCTCCCAAAATCAACTCATAATTTTTTTTCTCTCCTCAGTAAACTTATCCAAAATCCATCGTAATTTGGAAAACCTTATCCTGCTCCTCTTATAAATGAGGAGCCAGTCTAGTTTTTCTTGATAGTTAATTTCAAAATAAAAGTCTTAATTTTTATGGAAATGTTGTTCTTCAGCTCTGCAACATCCGGTTATGAGTCAGTCATACAGAGCCCCTGCCTATCTTCCCACAGATTGCGGTTATGATCTCCAGCCGGGTAATTAGTAATTATTATTCTTTTATCGCATCAGAAATTATAACTTGAACTAATGTACATCATTATCCGATAAAGTTTTCCTCTGGAAAGAATTTAGTGAATATTTATTCCTGTATTCAAGAGAAGTAGAAGGATCCGTACAGAAAGTTTTAATTTTCCTTTAATGTGTCTGGTCTCGGAGTCTTTGAATTAGTTCTGTTCCCTCAATAAAATAAAACGGCCTCTGGGACAAAACTTTGAGGATATATAATAATTAAAGGCAAAATGAGCCATCAAGTATCATTTGTAAGAACATTCTGAACTTCCAAAGCTAAAGTTCTGCACACCACGAAAAGGGTTCAAAGTGACTGACAATATCAGAGTCTCTCTCCATCGCTGCCTTACTCTGAAGACCAAACTGCCTTATCACCTTTTTCCTTGGGTTTTCCTTGTCGCTCAGTCTTAACAATGGGTCTATCCAAGGCAAGAGATACAGCTAACTGAATATACTTTCTTTGTGTAAATTTGCTCAAAAATTACGCTCGGCACATCAAAAAAGTCTGAAATCCACTCCTGAGTGTGCAATCTGCATTGTCTGTAACATTTTCCAAAGAGGTGTGTGAAAAAAACGGCCAAAAATGCCTCAAGGCATTCTCGAATTTTGATCACTTGGGGTGATACAGTAGCTTCCGAGACGCCCAAAACCGGTCGCCGTTTTGCTTAGAAGCGCCGGGTTGCGACGTTGCCATTTTTTAAAGTGGAAACCTTTAAAAATTCATATCTCCGCCGCATCTCAACCGATTTCAATGAACTTTTTTTTAAAATGTTCCTCTTAAATAGAGCTTTCTAGTGATATATAGTTTTCAGGGGTTTACTCGGCTTTAAGTGGCACTTACGCGGTTTTAGCAGTTTTTGATAGACACAAAAATTTAGTTTTTATTTTACCACGATCGTGGAATCGACGGAATCTAAACAAAAACCAGTCTAAACGAAAGTTCAGATTCTCACCTTTCTAACGAGCACAAGATCATCCCGGGGAAACGTTTAGTTTCCGAGATATGACCGCTCAAAGTTGGTCACACGCGCTTTTGCGCAATGTGAATGCGTCTTATCACTGAATCATTCGCGAGTTAGGGGTCCCTTACGTTCAATTCACGTTGAAATAATTACACAGAGCAGTAAGGTGTCCAACACGAGCCATTTTTTCACCTTCAGCTGCCGATGTGCGACGTTGCCATTTTTTGAAGTGAAAACTCTTAAAAATGCATAACTCCGCTGCATTTCAACCGATTTCAATGAACTTTTTTTTGAAATGTTCCTCTTAAATAGAGCTTTCTAATGGTATTTAGGTTTCTGGATTTTATTTACCTTAGGGAGGCACTTAGGTCGTTCATATGGTTCTGTGCAGAGATTTTTCATACAAAAAATAGTGTCGCTATTTATTATTTTTATTTTATTTACTTTTTTTTCGAAGGGGGTCTGGTTTTTTTAACATTCAAACTTGATCGGATGATCACCATCGCTTAAAGTATAATGCAAAAATCTTAGTAAAAGAGCAACACCACCCACGCTTGTACAACAGGAGCGTCGCTTTCAATATTTGTACCTTGTAAGAATAGCGGTTAAAAGAATCCCTTTATTAAAGTTCTTTGTTTTGAATTCTGTCATTTCAAACCCTCCCACAACCCTCGGAAACAAAAAATAAAAATACAAATAAATAAATAGCGACACTATTTTTTGTATGAAAAATCTCTGCACAGAACCATATGAACGACCTAAGTGCCTCCCTAAGGTAAATAAAATCCAGAAACCTAAATACCATTAGAAAGCTCTATTTAAGAGGAACATTTCAAAAAAAAGTTCATTGAAATCGGTTGAAATGCAGCGGAGTTATGCATTTTTAAGAGTTTTCACTTCAAAAAATGGCAACGTCGCACATCGGCAGCTGAAGGTGAAAAAATGGCTCGTGTTGGACACCTTACTGCTCTGTGTAATTATTTCAACGTGAATTGAACGTAAGGGACCCCTAACTCGCGAATGATTCAGTGATAAGACGCATTCACATTGCGCAAAAGCGCGTGTGACCAACTTTGAGCGGTCATATCTCGGAAACTAAACGTTTCCCCGGGATGATCTTGTGCTCGTTAGAAAGGTGAGAATCTGAACTTTCGTTTAGACTGGTTTTTGTTTAGATTCCGTCGATTCCACGATCGTGGTAAAATAAAAACTAAATTTTTGTGTCTATCAAAAACTGCTAAAACCGCGTAAGTGCCACTTAAAGCCGAGTAAACCCCTGAAAACTATATATCACTAGAAAGCTCTATTTAAGAGGAACATTTTAAAAAAAAGTTCATTGAAATCGGTTGAGATGCGGCGGAGATATGAATTTTTAAAGGTTTCCACTTTAAAAAATGGCAACGTCGCAACCCGGCGCTTCTAAGCAAAACGGCGACCGGTTTTGGGCGTCTCGGAAGCTACTGTATCACCCCAAGTGATCAAAATTCGAGAATGCCTTGAGGCATCTTTGGCCGTTTTTTCACCACCACCTCTTAACCCGCGTATGCGGACAGTTTCTCATGGTGGCCGGCAGTCAGGTTTGCCCGGAAAGAGACCTAACTTAAATAAACGAAAAATCTTCAAACTGTTGTAAACTCTCCTTGTGTAAGATTTAAATTGATTCATAGCTTTTGTTTTTGCAAAGAAAGAAAGAAAAAGGGAACAAACACTTGAAAACAATTGAAATAATACAATAGAAAAAGTTAGTGAATCGTTTGTTTACTGGAGTTCGTTTTTATTACTCCTTTGCTTTTGCAAACCTGGTTGGCAGTGACTGAGAAAAACTGCCTGGAGACGCGGGATAGCATGTTACAAACTACGCAGATTATGCGCTGAGGAATGCACTGCAGACTTTTTTTATGTGCCCAACGTGATTTCTGTTCGATTTACCCTTAAAGAGTATAATTATTTGACTGTATCTCTTGCGTGCAACAGACCCATTCCTCAGGGTAATGCTGAAGGTGTGCATATTAGTGTAACAGTAGGAGTTTTTTTTACTGGGCAGCTTATTTAACCGTTATCATAGTAATTGAACATGCTGTGACACAATCAAGTTTTCATCGTATGTCAGCACTCTGGCTTAAGTGTACACTGTACATTGTTCTTTAAGGTACTATGCATTTCAATGCTAGTTGGGCAATAGCCCTATTACCCCTCTTCCCTTTTCCCAAGGTGGCCTCATTTGAGCCAAGTGCAATGTAGTATATTTGAGCTTGAAATAACAGTTGAGAATTATCCTGGTAGCTTTACTTACATCAAAGTTTTGACAGTCCTGACCACCATCTTGATGAAAGATGTAACATATCTTTTTTATTGCCAAGTGCGACTCCTGATACCGTTGGTCTTGAGTTTTTTTTGAGGTGTTACCATTGCTTTGTTCTTGAATATTGCCTTGTTAATTTAGCGATCTTTTGGCACATTTTTTGAGTTCAGTAGCTTTTGATTAAACATTCATTTTAACTTTTTAAAAATATGTGGCAATAAAAATGCCATTTTAGGTATCTTAGTGGTAGTTTGGAAGCTTTCCCATTTTCCATCTTATTTTTTTTGTTTTTTATAAGAAAATTAATTTTTTCTGCATGTGCCAAGTGCATCTTTTTATGAGTGATATGTTTTTTAATCAATCTGTGTGGGTGTCTAAATTTCAGCATGTTTGCCTTTAGGATGTCCTTTGTTCTGAATCATTCATGGCTTATTCTAGTAGTTAAATGGATCAAGGGTTTGGAAAAGTACAGCAAAGTGTATCATTATTTTTGTCTATCTGAAAGCCAAAGCAGACAGAAACATTTTGTGTTGTCCCAGCATCATGTTTTCACTGAAGCTGTTGGAACCCTTCACTTAGAATCCAAACAACCTATGAAGAGGTTGCCACATTGGAACTTAAGTCTTTCTTCTTATAATGCAAAGTTTCCAAATTGTATACATACATAAAGCCGCTTTTATAGCGCAGCCTCGCGCTTTGCGACGCCCAATCGCCATTGCCCCCTATCCTCCCAGAGATCATCAGATCTCCAAATTGCATAACTTTTAAATTTATGCATTCATACGCTTTGCGATTTCTAACATTATTTTCTGTTAGAACAAAATGAATCATATCAGTTCGTTCTGAAAGGATCAGCCACTAGTTCTTTTAAAATTGATAGTCATTGTTAGAGGTAAAAGTTGTACCTTGCTTAAACGAAAATATTCAGATGTTCAAATCATTTATTTTTTATTGATGATGTTATATTTTTCAACAGTTTCGACTCCAGCTGCATCGTTAGGAGGTCTCACTTCGCCTCTCAATGGTCTAGCTGCTTCTAGTCTTGCTATCCCTGATGCCATATCCCATTTCAAATACGGTAATTCTACTTAAATCTAATTAGAATGGTATAACATAAATCTCTGACGCAACAAACAATTATACTGTCTCAGGTTTAAAATTTAAATTTATCTTTTAATTTGAGAATGAAGAAGATAGATGTATCTACGAAAGGACCACACATGTCAAGAAAGTTTGATTTTTCGAATACAGCCTGAATCTGTGCAATGTCTCAAGTATTGCAAAAATTTGAAGGAGTTGTGACTATGATAACCAGTAATGATCATTTATTTGCTTAGTTTTATCATTCAATATAAGCCAGACTTCATTCCATTAAAAAGTTCTATGTCTTGTGCTCTATGATTGATGCTTAGGTTGCTACTATTGCATTCAAAGTAAAATGCTGCCAAACATATAACATGTAAATTGATTGACTGTGCAGACACTTAAGGAACTCCCAATCTATCAAATGTTTCTTATAACATACAGGAATAACTAAATATTTAAACATTTTTTTGAAATTTTCACTCTTACTAATTTTTTACTTGGCCACCATAATAGCCTGTATAGAGACACAAATTGTTACAATGATTCAGATTTTCATTTTAGCCGAAATTTTGAAACTTGAGAAAAAGCCCAGAGAATATGTTGTGCTAATTAGCTTTGAATTTGTCTATAGGGACAGCATCAAACCCTGCCGGTAAGAAAGTCGAGGGGCCAGAGGGCGCCAACCTTTTCGTGTACTACCTACCTCAAGAGTTCACGGATGCGGACTTAGCACAAATCTTCATGCCTTTCGGAACCGTTATTTCGGCCAAAGTATTCATCAACAAAGATACTAACCAATCCAAGTGTTTTGGTAAGTTAGAAAGCCCCTGTTTTGATGATCGCGCATTCTGAAGTTTCAATTATTTCTTCTTTCAGTCTAAATTGAAGCCGAAGCCTCCTTCTCCTTGAAACCAAAATTTTTTTAATGAGCGGATTTGATTCACTAAGATAAAAACAGAAAAACGCCAAAAAAAGCTTTAAATTTGGTTATTATTATCTGTGAAAATGTTTTTCCCCCTCAGGAACACTCTGAAAGATTTTACGTTAGTTATTTTATTTTTTATACATTTTTAGGGAGGCAAAAAACCTAAGTTTAACTTTAAAATCACTTTTTGGCGGTTGAAGACTTTCACTATCTAAGGATCATCAAGAATTCCTCAACAGTCAGCTCAAAATATATGAGTGTGAAAAAGTCATGCTGTCTTTGCTGTCTGAGCTGTCACCATTCCAAAGGTCAAATGTTTTAAATCTACTAAAGGCCAAGAATAATTAAAAGATGAAAAGTATGAGTGTGTCACTTGTACTGTCATAGATTATTTCTGTGTTGTGTTCTTCCATTTTTTAGTCTTACATTAAGGCCTGTATTATAATGGAAATATCTGTGATTTAGTCCCTTACTTTTTTAGGCAGAAAAAAAAATGTTGGCTGTTTTTAACCTGGCATCTTCTCTAGGCAGGGGGTTTATTTCATGATTACCATTCGATTATTATTTGTCCTTGTTCGCACTTGTTCCTGAAAAACATTCACTAATGATAAGTTGCTATTCAGCTCTTTAATATGACTGGCTACCTTACTTCTTCGTCAGCTCTCTAGTCGAACAGAATTTAATTGTAGATAATTTATCTGAGAAGCCTCTGTACATAAAGTAACATTAATATTTCTAGCAGCAACATTATTTTTAATTTTTTCAAGTTTAACGGGATTCATCCTCCTCTATTTTATTCTAAAACTTCCTTAATTAAAAAGGCTTTAAAAATATTTTACAATTGGGTAATGAATGTCTCTAGATTAGTCAACGTCTAGAGGGGGGGATGGGGAGAGAAAGGCAGGGAGGGAGGAGGGGAAGGTGAAGAAGAAATGGAAGTGGGGGGGGAGGGCGGAAGGTGGGAGGGGGGGGGGGGCGGAAGAAGTGGAGGGGAGAGGTAGACAGGGTGAAAACCAATAATTTTAATCTTTGGTAATGGTGATTAAATCATGTGTATGAACGGGAGAAGGGTTGCGCGTTAGGATGGATAGGATTGAGGGGTACTTGGGGGATGATTGGGGGGGGGGTGGGGGTGGGTTTTCAGGGTTTTTTTTGTTGGTTATAATTTATGGTGGCGTGTTTTGGCGATGTTTGTGGTTTTTTAGTGGGGTTGTGTGGGGGGGGGGGGGGGGGGGGGGGGGGGTGTTGGGGGTTTGGGGGGGGGGGGTGGTGGGGTGGGTGGGGGCGGGGGTGGGGGGGGGGGGGGGGGGGGGGGGAGGGTATCTAGACTGGTGGGATGTGGATTGGAGGGAGATTATGAGGTGGCGCAGAGTGGGGAAATTAAGTGGCGCGAGGATTATGCTGTGGAACTTTGGGCGGTGAGGGGCGGTAGGGTCCCTCCCCTCTTGGGCCTGTTTTTTGGTTGGGTGTTGTTTGAGGTTTTTTATTTGGTGTATTTTTTTGTCTTGGGGTTTTTGGTGTTGGTGATGGAGTCCTTGGGGTTTGTGGGGGGCAGTTTTTGTTCTTTGGTGTTCTAAGTGTTATTTTTAGTTGTGTCATGGTTGGCTTTTTTTAAGTCTTATTTGTTTGATTAGTTTTTTGTTTTGGCGCTGTGTTTTTCTATTTGGTGGGTATAGTTTTTTTTGGGGGATTGTGTGGCGTGTTTGGGTCCATGGTTTTCTATTTTTTGTGTGTCTTGTGTTTCTTATTGGTTTTTTTTATCGGAAGGGGTTTTTTGGTTTGTTGTTAAATTTTTATTGGTGTTGGTGTTTTTGTGTTTTGGTGGGGGGGTGGGGTTTATTTACTTTTGGTGGGGGGGGTTTGGGGGTGGGGGGGGTGGGTGGTTGGGAGGTGTTTTGTTTTGGTGGTGTTTTTTAATTTTTGTTGGTTTTGTGGTGGGTGTAGTTTTTTTTTTTTTTTTGGTAGGTTTTTGGCGGGAATTTTATTTATTTGAATTTAATTAATTTGGGGGGGTTTTTTTTTGTTGGTTTTGGTGTTTTGTGGTGGTGGGGTGTTGTTTTGGGTGTTTTGTTTTTGTTTGTGTTGGGTGGTGGTTGTTGTGTTGTTGGTGTTTGTTGTGGTGGGGGGGGTGGTGGGTGGGGGGGGCTTTTTGTTTTGTGTTTGTTTGGGTTTGGTGGTGTTTTTGTTTTTTTTGTTTGTTTTTTTGTTTTGTGTTTTTGTTTTTTTTGGTTGTTTTATTGTTGTTTTTGTATTTTTGTGGTGTTTGGGTTTTGTTTTTTTTTGTGTTGTTTTTTTTTTGTTTGTTTGTGTTGTTTTTTGTGTTGTTGTTGGTTTGTGTGTTGTTTTTGTGTTGTTTGATTTGTGGTGTTTGTGTGTGTTTGTTGTGTTATTTTGTTTGGTTTTGGTTTGACTTCTTTGTGTTGAGTTTCCTTCTTTTGTATGGTCTTTTTTTTTGAGGGGCGGTTTCTTGTGGTATAAGTATGTAATTTATGTATTTATGAGGTGGGGTTTTGTGTGCGATGTGTTTGTGTTTTGGGGATTTTTGGGGTTGTCTCGGGTGAGGGTGGTAGCATTGTTTTGGGTTTAAAGAGGTTATGGTAGGTTTTGGCTATTGGTCTGGGTTTTTAATGTTACTGCGGGGGAGGATATTGGCTATATTTATTAAGTTTGTTGTGTCTTTTCGTTGGCCTATACTATTTTGGCTGGTATTTATACTTTGTTATGGTGTTATGGGGTATAGTTATAAAGCGGTAGTATCGTTGGTCTGGATCATTATAATACATATTTGTTTGGGTGTTTATTGGACGAGGTGAGATGTAATGTGAGAGTGTATGGTCAAATATGAATATGAGTAGGATTGTATATCCATAAATACGAGATAATTGTAGAAAAGAAAGGTGGTATAGGGGGATGAAAGAGAGGTCTTGGTACAGTTGGGTGATTTGTGAGTATTTATATTGCGTTCTTTGTTATTTTTTGTTTATGTCGGTGGCGGGGGGTTGTCTTTTTGTTAAGTGAATGTGTAAGTTATTAGTTAGTGGGGTAGTGATTTGATTAAAGGTTATTAGTGTTGTGGTTAAAAGTATTGTTGCAACATTATGATGGTGAATGGGGCTAATATTTGGGGGTTTAAGGTTTTAAGGCGGGTTTTCCTTGGAGATGGGGGGGAATTAGGTTAGTGGGGTTTTGGTTGGTTTTGGTCACGTCGGTTAATATATTATTGGTGGAGTGGGGGGCTTTGCGTCTTGGCTGTCATTGGGTTATTATTGTTATTGTTTTTTTTTAGGATGGTATTTAGATTTTTTTTGCGTTGGGGTTATGGGTGGTTTTTTGTTTGGTGGTTTGGCGTTCGTTTCTTTTTATCATTGAGCTAGGTTAATTGGTGTTTTGTGCTTGTTTTTGGTGGTGTGAATAGTGTGTTGTTTTTTGGTGCTGGGTTTGGTGATTGCCTTGTGTTCTTTTGGTTTGGTGCTTGACTGAGTGAGGAGCTGAGTCCCTTGGGTTTGGAGTGGTGAGGGATTTGGAATTGGTTATTCTTTTTGTTGTAATTATTGTGATTTATGTATTTTGGGGGGGGAGGGTTATATATTATATTTATCGTATAAGATGGTGGTTTCGTGGTGGTGGTAAAGTTGAAAACACCTGTTGGTTTGAGCGAAAGTGGATGTGAAGAAGGACCCCCTGTTTCATCTGTTGGTTTAAATGTTGTTAGAGTAATGTTTGAGCTGTGAGGGGGGGGGGAGGGGGTGGGGGCGGGGGGGGGTGGGGGGGTGGTTGTTTTCTTGAAGGGGAAAAAGAGTGGGGTCTGGAATTTAGTGGTGTTTGGAAATCTTTCTGAGGGTGAGGTTGGGGAGGTAGTGGAGTGGTGCGTTGTGAGGTTTTGGGGGTGATTGATTGGTGGTGTGTAGGGTGAGTGCTTGATAGTGCGGGGGCGGGTGTTGGTGGGTGTGTGGGGGCGCGCGGGTGGGGGTGTGCGTGGCTTGGATGTTTGGGGTTTGTACGGGTAAAAAAATAAGAAGATAGAGCGAGGGGGGAGAGAGGAGGAGATTGCTATGTAGTTTCTGCAGGGGGGGGTGGGGGTGTTGTGCGTATGTGGGGGGGGGGGAGGGGTGGGGCGGGGAAGAGGGTGTTGAGGGTGGTGAGTGTTTTGTTGTCTTTTTGTTTTGGTTGGGGATGTTGTGAGGGGGGGTGAGGGGTTTTGTCGGTGTGGCGTTGTTGTCTTTGATTTCTTTGTTTTTTTTTTGGACGGTGTTATTTTTTTGGTTTTTATCGGGGGGGTTGGGAGTAGATTTCGAATATTTAATTTTTGGGGTTTTGGTTTATGTCATCTCTTGTGGGGTTGGGTGGGGGGGTTGGGTTGGTCGGGTGGTTGTCTTTGTCTTCTATTGGGTTTTTGGAGGTATAAATTTATTTGATGTGGTTTTTAGGTTGGTTAGTGTTTTATGTGGTTTTGGTTTTATTTTTGTGGTTTTTTGTGGGTTTTTTTATCTGGCCTCCTTCTTGGATTTGTTTGTGGGTACCTATTGTTATTTACAGGTTTGTTGACTTTTTTGGTGGGTAGATGGTTCGGGGGCGGGGAAGGGTGTGGGGATTTTTGTTGGGGGTTGTTTTGCTGTGCTGTTAGAGGGTCCTTTTGAGGGCGTGTGGTCCGTGATTGGGGGGGGGGGGAGGGGGACGGGGGGAAGGTGAAGTTGGGGGGGGGGGTTTATGGTGGGGTTTTTGTTATATTGGCGAATAAATACTGGGCATGTTGATGTTGGCGATATGAATTGGGTTGGATTGGGGGGGGGGGTGTGGGTAGTTGTGTCGTTTTGTTGTTTATCGAGGACACGGCTAGGGGGGATGTTTTAGGCAGATTGGGATTTTCTAATTGGGAAGGAAAGGGAAAGAAAAAAGGGGGAGCGATGGGATTAGAGAATTTATGGAGGAGGATATAGAGGGTGGGGATAAGAAGGAAATGGAGGGATGTATTATTTTTAAAGGTTGTGGTTTGTTAGCGGGTTTAAACAGTTGGGTGGGCGTTTTCGATGGAGGGTAGAGACTAACATGTTGTTGTGTGTTCTTTGGGGGTTTGGGTGGGTTGGGGTGGGTTGGGTTGGGGTATTAGAGGGAGTGTGTTATCTGGGTGGGGTGTGCGGAACGGAGGTGAGGATGAGGAGGGAGTGAGTTGGTGTTGTGTGGGTTGGGAGGGGGAGTGGTTGCGTATGTTTATTCTGGTTTTGTTGAAGGTAGGTGGGGGTGGGTGGGAGGTTGGGATGGTGGAGAAGGGGAATTGCCTTTCAGAAGAGGGGTAGGGGGGTGGGGGTAGTGATGGGTTATTTTAATTTTTCTTTTTTTTTTGGTTTTTTTTTTTTTTTATTTTTTTTTTTTTTATTTTTTGTATTTGGGGGGATATTTTTATTTCCATGTAAAATTGAGGATAGGAATCTATGGATGGTGCAATTTTAGGGTGGTGGTAGGGTTAGGATGGTGTTAGATGTCGGTGGTGATATGGTGTGGGAGAGTAGGGTGTAGTATAGGTGGTGGATAGGGGTCGTGGGGAGTGAGGACCGATGAGGGATGATGTTGGTGTGGGGTATGGGGAGGGTGTGAGATGAGTGTGGGCATATTGATACTTAAGACCGTGGGGGATCGTGGGGATATTTGAGGAGGGTGTGGGAGGTGCATTGGTGTATGACAGTTCTTCCTTGGGTGGGGGGGGGGGTTTGGAATTGTTTCTCTTGGGCTGAAATGGTACAGATGCACTTGTGAAATGTATGGTTGTAAGGTCTAAGGGGGAGGGCATGGGGGCAAAAAAAAAAAAAAAAAAAGAAGGAAAAAAAGCAAAAAAGTGTCAAAAAAAAAAAAAATGTGTCGAAGAAACGGGAGAAAAAAGGTACGGAAAAAAGAATAAAGGTCAAAAGCACAAACCCACAACAAAAACGTTTACCCCAAGTTGTCAAATAGTACACAAAAAAAAACAGCAACATACCACGTTTCCGGCAACATTCCCCCCTCTACCCACCTTTCCACTCTTACAACCTCCCCCCTTACCACCCCCACCTCCCCCTCTCAGCCCCCATCCCACCTAGCACATGATTAATTATATTACATTGTCCAATTTTTTTTTTTTGTTTTGTCCCCTTACGGCCCATACTAAAAAGTCTGGCTCTTCTGCACAAAAAAACAGTATTGGGATGAAATGGGGAAACTGAGAAGATGGAGATCTGAATGCTTGAACTCTGAATCTGAAAGCTGGGAAAAAAAAACAACGTTCTAGGCTGTTGAAGTGGGAAAGAAAAAAAAAACACTAGGTTGTTTGTTCCTACCAGGGGGCACAAATAATCAGGCTGAAACCTCTCCTAAATATGTTTTGTGGAATTTAATAATTGTTGTAATGTGAAGTGTTAGTCTTGTGTAAGTAGTTATTTCAATGAATTGGTCACTGTTGTTTTGCATTCGGTTCCCAGAAACAATTTAAATTAGTTCTTAACTGCCTTCTAAATCATATTTAGATTTCAGTTATTTGGGAAGTACCCGCCGAAGCAAGACATAACAGTCCTGAAATTTATGTTGATAGAATATCTTGTGTATTTGGAGGAGACTTTTGTGATGTTTGAGTTTCTAGCAATTAGGTCAACTATAAGGATTACCGATAAGGGCGACGTACTAAACAATACCGATTCAACATACTTGGGAGCAACCACCTGGAGATCTGTCCAGGAGATGAGCACAAACTCAATTGTTGTGCCAAACTAAAAATGAACTGATGATGACATACCTAATGTTATTTGAGAAACCCTCTTTAAAAGATTTAGATCCCTCAGAATTGATTTCACTATTAGACCAGAAACATCTTTCATCACATACTAAAATTTGACACTAGAGATTGTCAATACATTAGCTGCATTTTTAATTCAGGATTCGTACAAATACTCAAAATTTTTTTTCATAAAAATATCAACTAACTTGAAAAATTATCTAAGTACTCAGTGTGAGGTATGTTGCACAGCTATTAAGTTTTCTTTCCTTTTGCAAAGCAATTGCACTAGTGCTATCCAGTAGCACATCGCCCATTCATTGATCTAGTGCAAACAATGGATGCTGTGCTGCTGGTGGTATGGGAAAACCACCCATGCTCGCCTATGAGTGTAGGATATGGCTCAACATTTGTCTGCTGCTTGCAGACAAATGTCAGAGTCAAACAAATGCACACTTACCTTAAATGCGAATTTTACAACATACTCGTTTTCAGATTATGCAGATACTGAAGTTCTGCACCTTCGACCAACCTATAGTTCCTCATTGTCATGCCTCAGACCTAATGAAGTCCAATGAGGCTAATGGGATCTTTATTTCTATCCACAGGATTTAAAAATAACAAAAAACATGTCCTGTTTCAGCCACTTTAAAAGTAATGCAATTTTAGAATGTTCTTATTCACAGTGACTTTCTCATGTCTGAATAGCAAAAATAATTGTCAGTGGTATCCAATTTTTTTAATTTATTGTTTGTAAGTATGAAGTGAACTAAACTCTGAAGAATATTTTAGAGTTTTGTTAAACCCTAAACGACAAAGAAACCCCGTTTTAAAAATAGGACCGGAAACGATATTTTTGGCAGGCACCGATGACGTAGCCAGGCAGGGGCTGGGCGCAGGGGCAGGGTGTTTGTTGATAGACTAAACTCATATTCAGACATAGCCTTGCTAGGTCAACTCAACTGTCGGCTTTTAATTGGTTTGATTCTCATTAGATTTTTTACCCCCTAGAATTTATTTTTTTATTTAACGTTTTTATTTTTTCACGAAATTCCATGCAAGAAATAAATATACCGCCATTCTGCATTAATTCCTTGCTATTGACCTTAAATGAATCATGAAATCCAATTCCGACCTCATCAGTCAGGAATAATAGTTACTTAGTCTTTCAACAGTAACTGTGTCGGGCGTAGATGGTGAACAGTCTTATGCGTACTTGTCTGTATTTTATGTAAATATGAATGTACAGACTTCCATGTTAATGCTACTCTGTGCCTATGCCTTCAAATATCCTGCAGATACTTACTCTTTCGGCACTGTTTACTCGCATTGTAGCCGTGGAGTCAGTGAGATCAGAGACTCAGGAGCCTTCACTTGTTGACTTTTCAGAGGCTGTTTTCTATTATGTTGCATCACTCGTCCGCTTTTGATACACAGAATACCAAGAAAATTGAGAATTTTAGAGAAACCTGATCGCTAAGTCAAGAGAAATACAGGATTTTTTACCTCAAAATTATGCATTGGTCGCAATTATCCATGTAATTCAAAGATTCTTCATTCAGTACTGTCATTCCTCATGATCAGTGAAGATGACAGTTTGTCTTACGTACTGTTTTATCATTAGAAAACAATGATATCAGGGTTCCTGACAGCCTGATAAACCCCGATGGCCAGAGAATCCAAGGGAAAAATCAAGGAATTTTTTGAGTTAAGCATCAGCTTAGTAAATTCAGAGTGCCTTTTATATGTACATGCCACAGAAGAGATTTTGTCCATTGCTTAGTAAAAGTTAGCCTAATCAAAATAAATAAAATCTCAGTTGAGATTTATTACTCGAAAGTCAAGGGAAGTCAGGAAAAAGTCAGAGAAAGTTAGGGTACTGAAAAATGAAGAAATTATGGAAACCCTGCATTATTCATCAAAAACTTGCATATCTTTTAGCAGCTCTCTAAAATGTAACGCAATAAGAAATTCATCTCAGAAGTTCTCTCAAACTCCATCACAGAAGTTGGAATGTTCCTTAATTTCCAAGTTTTCTTATTATTATAACTTACGTTCAAACCTCACATAAGAAAAGTGTGATATCTAGTGAAAGTATTGGTAAAGTCTGTACATGTAATGAACAATTGACAACTTGAATGCACTTGAGATTGATGAAGAAAACTTTTTTTTCCTCCTCTTTTCCTTCAGAGATCAGATAAAAATAAAATTATTAAACAGCCCACTCCATGGTATTCATTGCTCCAAAATGTCTTGAAGATATGGAAAACCATCAGGAATTTTAAATAACATCCAAAAGTTCTCTTTAAAGAACAGGAAATATTGGAATGGTTCGGAATTTTTTATGCCATCCGCTTTGGTTAAACCAGTTATCCTAAGAGTTATGCAGCAAACAACTGTATTCATGCATGATAAAAAGAGGTGTGAGTCTTGCTGATGGAGGTAATTTAGTGAGTGTAATGTCAAGTTGTTCAGAAAGATGTTTAGCTTCCAAAACATACTTTATTTTTTTCAGTAGCTAGAGAAACGATAATCCTAGCCCTAGAATAACCTAGCCTAGAATAACGATTAATCTCTTGAAGGATTCTGACAGACACCCAAAAAGCCTTACAAAGTGCATTCTATTGTGTATTCCATTGCTATTCTTTCATTGTTCTCAGTTTTGATCTGTTTCAACTTGACTCTTAGATTCTAGAAAGTCTCCAAGTCTTTGTTTTAGACAGTTTTAAACAATAGGCTTATTTTAAGCGTATGTGCATCTTTTTTGGCTTAAGCTTGAACTCAAAAATAAATCTCAACCAACAGTACAAAACCTCAACATGCCTGTAGTAAATAAGTGTTCGAAACTACCTGTATGGATATCGAGAAGGTTTTCGACAAAACTTGAATCTGAATGATATTATGCGAGATAGCCGAATTCATTGCACTTCTGTCTTTTATCTCCAAATCTATGCGAGACGTTTTGCCTCAGGAGGCAACTTGTGAAGGCAGCTGATCTCTGATTACATGTTCCTTTGTTTTATTACTTTTTTTCTCTCTCTAATATTTGTTGGATCACCCCCTCACCCATTCTTAATACTTGCTGTGTGGGTGGACAGACATCCAAGATTCAACATCATACCTATCTGACCTGCGTAGTCAAGATAGCAAGAAATTATTAGAGGTCAGGCAAAGTGAGGAACCAAACATTTTGTAAAAATATATTTAGAGAACTCGGGATAATGTGCAGAAATCTAGAGGATTTAGCTCTAGTTAAATTTTTAAGTGATATTCTTTACAACCCTCTGAGCATGGCAAGCTTTAAACCTAAAACTGAATATGTGCTGATTTTAAAGAAATTGGGCTTGAATAGAGAATTTGACCAATACCGTTCAACCTGTGTTGGTACAGCTATGAGGTATATATAGCTCTTCTCTTGAGGTCTGAAAGAAGAAATCTTAACACACATTCCATTTGTATCACTTTTTAGGAGGAAGAGAGAGATTTACTTGATCACCAATGCATCAGTTGTTGCAAAAATTTCGGCAGGATACTTGCATCAAAACGCAGAATAATTTCTTTTTTTAGTCCTGCTCTTTTTAAAATAAATACATTGATGCTCCAGGTTTAAAGATTATTGTGCTCGAGAAGTTATTTCAGAGAGCATCTTTTTAAAAAAAATTCAAAAGATAAACAGTGCTGATTCCCCTCGATTTTCACGCTTTGTCTCCTTACACTTGTAGGTTTGTAAGTTAATCAATCCTTTCAACATATTTCAGTTATTGCTAAAGTATGGAGTGAAATGTAAAATTTCTTGAGCGACATTTGAATCTAGGATAGTCTGTGACCCATTGTTTGCCCTCTGAATACTTGATTTCTCTCTGTTGTGTGTTTTAATGTGAACTATGTGTGTTTTGTGTCTATGTTGCAGGATTTGTTTCGTATGACAACGTCGCGAGTGCTAAGGCTGCCATACAAAGTATGAATGGTTTTCAGATAGGTACTAGGCGCCTTAAAGTCCAGCATAAGCAACATAAGCGTGCCACTAAACCTTACTAACCAAACTTGTGCAGTTCAAATAGTTTAATTGTTTATTTGCGGTTATCACCCAAATCGAAGAATAGATTTATTTACTTTTTTTTAATTTCTTTCCTACTCTTGTATCAGTTCTCTTCTCTGCTCTGTTGTGAACGGCAGCATTCTTTATTTTTTCTGTTCTTCAGACCACACCTTTCTCCTCTATACTTGAAGTGACAGTAGAGAAGTTTTCTCCGGTTTGGGATTTTGTTGTGAAGAGTACATTGAACAGACCCATACTGTTGCGTCTCACATTACCTGTTTAATAAATAAAAATGTGAGTGAAATGAATCTTCTTATGCCGAGTTTTGTCACCAGCATCAGCCAAATCAACATATTCTGGAAATCTGCAAGAGCTTCATTGAATTACCTTAAAAAATTATGAGATTTGAACAACATGATATTTCCTCCAGAGATGGCCTTAGTGAAATCTGTCCCTGCCAAATCCATAGCTTTTACCGTGAAATGATGCAGTGCTTGCAGAAAGAAAGATTTTCCAGCCTCCGGACAGTATGTCTGTATTGCAAGCATGACTGTTTACCTGTGGACCAAAGGGACAAGAAAATATCAAGTAGACGATAAGTTAATTGTTCAAGTTTTGATGAGTTCCCTCATAAAATTTTGAACATTGTAGGATGAACTTCCTCCTCTATCTTTTTACACCTTAAGAAGAAGTTCTAAGGCTGTCCCGTTTTTAATGAATGAATTATGCCTTTCAAAGTTTACTAATCGCAAGCTTTCAAGTGGGCTTGCTTTCCTATTAAAGAAGGCAATGTTCCCATGTAGAGTAGGGAACATTTACTCAACGTAGAGTAGTAATCTTGAATAAAAGATGTGAGAGTATCGGTCTGTTCTATAAACTCATCACCATGAAATCTTACAACAATAATCCCGTATCATGAAGAAAAGTTGTATCAATTCCCTCTGTTCCCTTCCTTTTCATTTTACATGTTGTTAACTTTTAATCACTGTTCAAGTATTTGCTTTGTTATCATTTACGTAATGACTTCTTGTATACCCTCAAGGGATAATTTGTTTTACTGTGCCTACTCTTTTCGCGTTTGGCAGACGAATCAGTTTTTCAAGATTATTTTCTTTCAATGACTATTAGCCCGTCTATTTTAACGTTAATAATTTCGCCTGACTCTAGTGAAAGCTGTATTATTTACTGTCTGTGAAGAAATTTCTGCTGTGAATTCTGCAGTCAATAGTAGTTTTTTTATGTTTATACAAGATTACATATATGTTTTTGCTTAACATATGCTGTAAAATATTCAGACAATGAAAAATCTTGTTCAGTCGACTAATTCCAGCGAAGCATTCTCGAAAAGATTTGGTTTCGGAATTTTTGTGGAGCAGTACAAATGTCTCTAAGTAGTCAAGTATCTTGCTATTATTATTTGTGATTGTTCCTCTTTAAAAAAAGAAGAAAAAAAATGTATCCTCTTTTTTAATGCAGGACTTAGAGCTGATTGGCTTACTTTTTTCTTTTGTTTAATTCTTGTAGTATCCCTTTCTGTAGAAGTTTCAGAGCATCTTGCGCTACATCTTCTTTTGAAAAGCTTTCTCTAATTTGCTCTTCAGTCTTGGTTTTTATGTTGGTCCCTGTCCCTGTCTCATGTTCTCATCTTATCAGCAAAATTTTATGCAGAGCCAGTTGGCTACTCACAAGGAGTTTTTATGAAAGAATTTTGTTAGTTTTTGATGAGATATTTTCAAGATGGATTTCTAATTTAAGAATTCTTTGAGCTTTATGCAACTCTAATCACTCTTGTACAGAGAATGGGTTTTCTTTCATTTTATTGTCTTTTCCCCCTCTCTTTTTTCTTATCCAGGTGTTTTTGTTTGTTTATTTGTTTCAAGAAAAGAAAGTTGAAAATACTTGTATGCAGAGAATTTTTTATCTTGTGGATCTAAAGTATAAAATCGTCTAGAACAGAGTTTAAATTACCTGCTCATTTTCTTTTCCTCTTCATTTTTCTTCTAGTTTACTCTCTTATCCTGCTAACTCACCAGAAAAAAAGCATATTTTAACATAACTCTCATCCCTTCACCAAACATGTTATCTTTGGGAGCAGGAATTTGTTTTCTTTGTTTGTTTTATAACACTTTTGAAAAACGATTGAACCTCTGAAGCAAGACATTTTCAAATATCAAAAGATTCGGTTCTTTCTTTTTATCAGAAAATATTGGGGCTGAAATCTGAAAATATCTGTACATTTGAAAATAATCTCATCAACATTCTCATAATATTAATCTCTCAATGAAATGATAGTCCATCATGATTTGTATATCTCCTCCCCTAGACTCTGCTTAATTTCCTTTCTATGTGTGCGGGTACCTAATTGTATTCCTGCGTGTTTTGTCTTCTTGCTGAAGGAGATTTGAAAAGTGACAATTTTCTCTGTGATATTCTCCAAAAACCTTCTTTTGCAGTGTCCCCAAAATTGCTCCAAATTTTTTCATGTAGAACAGACCAATCAGAGATGAGTCTACCCTGTCAATCATTCACAGAAAAATCACCAACTTGGGGACATGATACGCAATTGATAACTCAGAAAACACTGCGGTTGTTTCTGTCGTTTTAGTCTCAGCATTTTATTATATTATCATCAACTTGCCTTACCATAAATAAAAAAAGGGACTAACAATAAGAGTCATGGAATTCAAAGGACTTTGATGAGGAATTACAAGAAAGTTATTCAGCAAAACCGTATAATTAAGCACTTTATTCATTTCTGTTTTCTTCGTTTTTTTTTATGAGAGGGTATATTTTTTACCTGCTGTGACTTGAGGGTGAAGTTGGAGCTTAGAAAATTTTTATTTCAAATTATGTATTTATTACCTTTAATTGCCTCATTCGTTGAGGTTTGCCCTGTCTGTTCATTAGCAGAATATTTTTTCATGTTTGATGTCGGAAGCTTTAAGTACCTCCTGTTTTTGTACATATACAGTAGGTATACCTTTCTTGTCTCAGTACTTGTAGGTGTTATGTTACTTTATTGTAAATTATATTTTATTGTAGTCATATTTTTATGTTATATGTATTGTTTCGGGTGTTTCACTTGCTAGCTGTTTTAGTGAGTTGTGATGAAATTATTTTAATTACCAAGTCTGAAAGGGGGAGGAAGATTTGGTCTCATCCCGAAATCCTGCTTTAGGAAAATTTTCTGTTAGAGATTTCTGATTCTTTCAACATTTTAAAGGCTTAGTTATGATGTAAGTCTGCACTGAAAAATCTGTATCATTTGGGATTTAAAATTGAGGTAGAAAACTTGCGTATTTTTCTATATTGAAGCGCCTTGAGTAAGCATAATAGTAAAATAGTTGTGCTAGTCAGAGAATTGTATTTTGATGGTTGAAATTTTTAGATTAGTTAAAAAGTCAAGATCGGCTCCAACTCTCAGGCTCTTTTTTTTTCAGTATTACTGGAGATATCGTCCTTTAAAAGCCGTGATTGATGACATCATCAGAAGTACCTTTAGCAGAGAGATGTCTAAGTCAATATTGGCTGTAGAATTTCAGACCTATCTTATTATTTTGTGCCGTCCAAAAATTCAATCATCAAAGTACAATTGCATGACTACAGCAAACGACCCACTCTCCAGAAGTTCTAAAATGAAAACCAGGTGCTCTTATTTAAAGTGTACTGTTTGCATAAAATAGCATCTGTAAATCTATTCAAGAGTGACGATGTTTCATTTTATGACCCTTTAAACCCCGGGTCTCATATCTTTTCGGATGCGTTCACATATTTTCTTTGCAATGTTCAAGCTGTGAGTTTTCTCAGTTGAGTTACATTTGTTGCAAGGCAAAGTTTGAAGGTTAACAAACAAAGAACTGAAACCACCCAAAAAGGTGGTTTAAAACATTTTAAACCCCAAATGATTTCTAAAATTTAGGTAATTTTTTGTCAATGGCAAAACTCTATTCTATGTACATAAATTTCTAATCCTAATGCCTCAGATTTGTTCAAAGGTAAAATTAAACATTTTGAGATCTCTAACAAGTGGTGTTCATGTCATGACGATTACCAAAATTCAACCGGGAGTCAATTTTAAACCTCAACGTTGCCTCCTTCTTTCTGGCCTTTACGACTGATCTTTACCCGGGCCAGTCAGTATTTGTTTTTATTATTCTTATTATTAATCAAGAAAATGTTTTTTGCTAGTTTCTCCTCCTTTCTTGTCATGAATGAATACTTCATTACCCCACCGCAAATCTTGCTTTCTTTAATCCTATTGACTCAATCCTTTATCAATCGACTATAAATCCTTTTTTTCCAAATTTAAATCTTATTCTTTCTACCATGATTAACATCCTATCAATCGCTTTTGTTACCTGAGTCTTTTGAATCATCCTTTGGAATGTGGTATATATTCCAATTTTTTTGTGTGTCAACTATTTGCTGTGGATGATGTTGCTTTTTTTCTCAGCATAATTTAATATATCAGGTATCATAAGGTTCTGATACAATTACATCCCAACGAATGTTTCTACGTCAGTGTTAATGAAGTCAATTTAAAGAATGTTTAGTATTATTTTTTTTTTTTTTTATTTAATTTTCGTACATACCCTTTAGTTTTGTATTATGCTATGTAATGATTCTCTTTTGAGGCAAAATTAAGAAGAAAAAAATATTAGGTTAATGTACGAAGATTCTTCATCTTTTCAAATGGTTAATATTTCATTTTCTATTATTTTCTGTACTTAATTTTTGTCTCAATTTTGCATAGTTCTTGATTTGAGTACTTCATTTACCAATTTATCTATCTCAATTATTTATCTACCAAATTCTTGATTACCTATTTTTTGTTGATTGTTCACTTAAAATAGATTTATAGCTCTTTGTTATCATTATTTTTATGACTTTCGAAATTCTATAAAATATATTAATTTTTTTCCTCTTGTTTTTCGTAAATTAAGCAGTGGGACTTGGTATCAGAGTAGTGCAAAGCTGTAAAATTCCAACTTTTTGAAAGCCCTCATTCTGTATAGAAATAGTCATTCAACTTTCATGATTTATGTATGATGCTTTTTTAATTATTTAGGGTTATAACGTTTTCTAAGAAAATTTTCCTCGACAATTAAGGAGGAAAGTAAAATAGATATCAAGCACTTCTCTATTTGTCTACTCATGAAGATGGAGCATTGTGGATGTGCTTAGCACTTGTCACTCGAGGATTTACTCCTTTTACTGCTTTGTGCGAAGTGTTTTTATGTTTCTTCATACATCCGTAATTTCTCTCTATAACTTGTGCCTGCCAATTGTGGCGTGCACACCCACCAGTGGCCTAGCTGCCTTCACTTGAATTGTAATTGAAAGGCAACATGTGAAATCCGTTAAAGTCCATTTTTCAAGTTTTCAGTTTTTTTTGTAATATGTAGTAATACTTTTCAATAGTCAAATGCAATCATGAAAAAGATGTGTGGACTTGTTTTGGGATCAAAGTTATCCTAGAACGAGTCTGTACCTCACTTTCATGGTTGAATCTCTATTTGAGAAGTGTCAACAATCCAAACAGTTACCCTGAAGACTGAAAAAATGGACATGAGTGATTATTGCATGACTTGATGCAACCGTAAAGAATTTTTGAAACCATTAATATTGCTTTATCAAAAATTTACAAAATTTTCTCCCCATTTTCCGAAGAACAGTAGGTTGAATAAGAGAGAAAACATGATTGCAACTGTAAGTAAATTTTGATCATCAAACCATTTTCAGTCTGTAAAACTAAAGACTGCCACGTTAAATGTAATGTAGGTTTTATTTTTTAATGCATTTAATATTCAGAGCCCTCCCTCAAACAAAAATAAATACGAGTAAATTTTGACTGCAGTGCACTAAGTACTTACTGATAACTATTTTTTTTTTTGGACCAAAACAGCACTGCTAACTTGATGCCATTACCAATACGGTTAGTTTATTGATGTTACCCTGAATTCATGTGAAATAGGAGAGGTGACATATTTTAATGGAAAGCTCACCAAAAATCCTCCTAGTATGAATTTGCGTCAAAAATATTTAAAACTTGTGCTTCATTGATAAGTTACAATCTTTAAAATTGATTTGATTGGAAACTTAACATTTTTTTTCCTCTCACGATTTTTTAAATTTGAATCAAATTAAGCCGTCAAATAGTAAGGGCATAAGGTGTAAGCATTAGTATCATGTCCAAGGGCCTTTCAAAAATGCGCTGTAAAAAATATGCCCTCTTCAATTAGAATTCTTTCCTATGCCAGTATAAATTCTGTTACCAAGAGAAGTCAATGACTTGATGGTTGAGCCTTAGCAGTTACCAACTAGCTGAATATAGTCCTCTTAAAATTGTGTCATGGAAATATATCTTCTGTCAAAAATTTCTGATAACTGAAATTAAATCTGCTAATCTATCGACCATTTTTCGAATCATCATACACAATAATATTTTACTAACCATAATTTAGCCCCTATTTCACTGTTTCCTTTCACGTATATTTGACTTTCTGAGAAGTATTTTCTTTAGTTCGCCTATTTAGTTCTCATAATTTGCCTTTTCCTGCTTTATTTTCTTCTCATGGAGTTGTTTTCTCGAGAACATCTTTTTACAAAGCCATTTTTCATTCTCTGCACTTTGATTGCAGAGCTCTTGTTTGAAGCATTTTCCATAAGTTTTTCTATTGAAGTCAGTTGTATTTAATTAAGTTAATAAGCTTCTTAATTTTTATTCAATTCAGCTTACGTTAAAGGGATCAATTTTTCCAAGTTAAGATTAAGTTTTAAGTGTTGAAATTTGTGTTTTTTAGATTCTGATCACGAAACACGTCTTTTTTAACAAACTGAATTTGTACCTCTGTCTACGATACCCTGAATAGCTTTTCTTTTTTAATGAGCAACATAACTGATCGTCAATGTTGGTATTATTGTTTATATCTTGGTGACATTGTAAAAAAAAAAGAAGAAAAACGTAAGTGTCGATAAAATTTGTGTAATTTCTATGGAAATGTAGTCTATACTATTTTCTCTTTCGAAATATATCTTATTTTTTCTATTTTTGTGTCTGTTATTCTCTATGGATTTATTATTCTTCAACTTAAAGAGATTCAATCAAATGGAATACTTCCAGTAGTAGTAAACATAAGTTTTTCAACATTGATCATATGGTGTCAAAAATTTAAATCTGAAAAATTCAGGAGCTTGTTTCTGTGCAGTCATAATGTTGACTTTACAATGGAAAATTGGGTGTCAAAAAACAAAAAAATTATTAATTGGTATTGTTACCTAAAAAGTGTTTCATGGACACCATAACACAAATAGCATCTAGAAATGTCAAAATAAAATTTACTTACAGTTCGAAGGTACAGATGTTCTTCGTTCTGTTCAGGGATGAAACTTGTCTGGTTCATGCTGATTTTACACCCAACGGCACAACAATGAACTGGGGACGTGTTTCCCATCAAAAACTCAAATTCTGATTCTGATTTCTTCAAGTCTGAAGAGAGATTTACTTCAAATGCTTTATAATATCATCAAGAATGCAAATCATGGTTTGAAATTTTAATGTGATTTTTTTTAAAATATTGAAGAAGTCTATAAGGCAAAAGAGCCTATCATCATAGGGGGCAAACATTATCTTTCTGAAGTCCTGACAATAGCTAGTGGTATCACATTTTTGTGTGTTTGAGTGCGGGTTGCATACTCAAGCCCCTAAAAAACACGAAATATATCACATCCTCAAGAAATTTCATGAAATATTTCACTGAAATTTCCAATCATTCATTTCTTTCTTACGTACGTTTCATTCCACCCTGGAACCCATTATTCTTGTCTCCAGCCAAAGCTTAATCGCATCTGGATGAGCATTCCGATGTTGCTCAGATTGTGCCATATTTTTTACCTCGCAAACATAAACTGATCATGAAAACAATTTTTTCTTACTCCCATTTTCAAGATGAATATTATCATGTAAATTTCATTTTTTGCAGGCTTTCAATAAATATATGGCAAGGAATGTTATTTGCACAATCTTAGCAACATTGGATTGCTCTTGGTTCCTTTTTGCAAAATGCGATCCATCTATTTGGTGGGCGAGGCAAAACTTACCTGAACCAAGGCTAGATCTCCGTTTCCTGGATTGTGCATTCTGGGAAAATCTGGGTGTTGAACCAAGCGCACGGCTTTTCTCCGCTGGGCCGCTGAGGTTGAGTCAGCACGCCTCACGTTGCTCTGTCCCGCTATTACCTAAAAAAAAGGGAGGTTGGTTATTGGTCAGTGCTTGTGAAAGAATTAAATGGATAGCATTCAGCTAAAAGGAAGCAGCGCAATTACAGTGTTGTTAAAATGTTGCTTCTTCATAATTATCTAATAAATCTCCAAAAATAGCAAATAGTTGTTGCATCCAGTCAAAAAATGTTGTTAATTTTAAAGGGAAATAATGGTGTAAATTTTAATACTGTACATATATATTTAGTATTTTTAAAAGGAAACAATAATTAGCACGATTTGGAAAACACTGTAATCACGCTGGTTCCTTTTGGCAAAATGCGATCCAAATAGCGGACAAAAATGCTCAATGCTCCAGTGGCGAGCAAAAGAAACTTTGCGCGGAAACCCATTGAAAAAACCCTGTAAAAAGAGTATTTCCTACCAAATCACGTGCGGTGACTAATATTTTTTTAGTAGCCTCATTAGTTATTATAATGAATTTTCTTCTATAGCTATAATGAAACTTCAATGCGTGATTCGTGGCACGATCTGACATTCGCAAAGAATCGTCATTTCCATCTCGAAAGAACGTAACTGCATTTCAATGTTGCCAAATTTCCCCTCGCAAATTGCATTTTAAGGAGGCGAATCTTGGAAAATTTTACTGATGTAGGTATCTTTTCATCTGATGCGAAATTCAAAAAAAAATTAGATAAAAATTTAGGACGACTTTTTCGGTAAAAAGGGCGCATGAGGCTTGCAATGCTACTAAGATAGTGTAATATTTTATAGCGTTTGCGGCAGCTGAAATTACTTCTCAATCGACTTCAGTGGCGTAGACAAAATGGGGTCTGAACCCCCCCCCCTCCCCCTTGGCCCTTGGCCTCGTTAATTGTACTTTTTCTATGGCTTTTGGAGGGAGGACATAAAATATTATCAGGAACGTACACAAAATAATGTAAATTTACCGTCATGGACCCCCTCCCCCTTTAAAGAATTCCTAGCTACGCCACCGATCGACTTACTTCCATACAATAGTTAGGAAAAACTCGGAGAAAACTCAGGGAAAAATAGGTGAGTTTTCAACTAGAAAACTCGATTTCAAAATAGCGGCGGGCGGCTGGAAGTCTCATACACCTCTTTATCGAAAAATTCCTCAATTGCACAAGTATATCGACGGTGTAAATCGGCAATCACAAGACTCGGTTTGCGACGTCGCAGACTTCCTGTCATACTTTATGTTTCAAATGGAAAACTACTCCCAGCAATTCTTTAAAACTGCCGTGATTTTTCTTCTCTGTGCGAAGAGAATTCTGCAAGAACTTCAAGGAATCATGTCAATTTGTTCTCCTTTAAAAAAAATAACATAAGGGCGGAGATTTTCAGACACCGCAAACGAGATAGGTGATTGCGGACTTACGCCGTCGATATTCTGAAAAATTGAATTGCACGAGTCAATTTAGCAACCTTGGAATAGAGTTACGTTCCTCGGCCAGGGAGACACCGAAACATCGACGACGGGCTCTTGAACAGTGTGCGAGCAAGAGATAAGTTTCGTTGGGGACACGACATCCGGCCGCAGGGGAGAAAATTCGAGAAGGAAGGTAACCGACGTTTTGCCGTTTTGTCTGAAAGCATCGCTTATCGGTTTTCAGAAAAGGCCGGGGCGGAAAGCGGAAAGAATGAGAATCCTCAGACGCTTCGACGGATGAAGCGACAGGGCGACGCCAACGGATCAAGACGCGTCTCAGTCTGTCAACACTTTGCGCGCGCTGATCAGCCAATCAGAGGGTGCGAAACGGTTGGTGGACCACCCCACCCGCCCGAAGCGCTACCACCGGCCGCGGGCAGATCTTCGGCAGGTTTCGTTCAAACGTCCACTCGAATTGTCGTTACCTCCGGGCACCCCCGCGGCGAATCGGTACTGATCACCCATGGCGTCCTTCAAAGTAAGTCTGAAGGCTTTCCAGACTATTCTTTTCGAACATTCTACCCAAATTGAAGTGTTCCGCGAAAACTTGTCGATATATTATGAGAACAGTCGCGTATAATTCGTAGCTTGAATCGAAATTTTGCCCGGTGCAAGTGAAAGTGTTGGCCATTGTTTCGGAACTTGCTGGATCGTGCCTTGAGTGACCTGCACGTGTTCGATATTCCACAGATTTTCGTCGTTCAATTAATAGTGAGAATCGCCGATCATCTCATCATTATCGTGTCTCGCGGTACCCCTCGGTCTATTTCAGAGCAGTCGTGTGTAATTTCGTAGCTTGAATGGAAATTTCGTCCACGGCAAGTGCAAGGTTCGGTCATCTTTTCGGGACTTGTTGAATCATGCCTTGTTCGGGTGTCTTGCCGGGTAGTGATCCAAATCTAATTGATATTCCGAAGTGTGAATCGCCGATTATCGCCTAAGTATCGTGTCTCGCGTGAACTCTTCGGTTTATTTGAAAACATTCGTGTGTTACATATCGCAGCTTGAATCGAAATTTTGCTCGCGGCAAGTGCAAGAGCCTGCGGCCTGCCATGGAACTTGTTGAATCGTGCCCTCGTGGGATCCGAGCTCTGAATTTTGGTGCCCTGATTTTGAAAGTGTACTTGATATTCTGTAGATTTTCGTCGTATTTCTAAAAGTGTGAATTGCCGATTCACCAGTGCGGTTTTCGGATGCGTGTGAACAATTTTGTGCGAATCGTTCGATGAACTCATGTCGTGGTGTTTGACATTTTTGTGCGTGTGTGTGTGCTCTCCTAAATCCTCAATTATCAAGTGTGTTCGCGTGGTTCGTGGCTCCTGTTCAATTTTCTAAGGTTCAATCGATCGAGTGTGTTCATAACTGCCAAGAGGATGCCCATTGTCTGGTCGAAAATTTCTCTCCCAGCCGCCGTTGGTACTGGATTGAGGTTTGGAGTATCTATTATTTCATTAGATTTTGCCCAGATAAGGTGTCTTTCACTGATATTGTAACCCTATTACTATTCATAGTCTGGCAACACTTTAATTTGCCAGAAAATTTTTTTCAGGTTTTCACACAGCTTTCTCAATGCTGATCAACTGAAATTATATTTTTCACTCCAACGATCATATTATTGTCTCTAGGATTACCTAGTGATTGAAAGATGATTTATTATGGTTTTTGGCTTCTGCTATGTTTCATCGATTGAGTAAAGTCTCTGCAGACTCTAAATTTTTACTCAGGTAAAAGGATCGTAGCCCCTGCGCATGAGCCTTATGCATTATTCTAGACCAAAGTATAGGCAAAATGTAGAGAAATGCAAGCAGGATCTGTTTTTGAAAAAAACTCACTTAATACAGAACCCGATAAGTAGCTGTGTCGAATGTGAGGTTTTTCCCGAAATGGATCTTGCTTCCATTCTCTGAATTTTGCCAATTTTTTGGTCTAGAATGATTCTTTAGGCTCATGCCCGGGGGCTATCATCCTCTATTTGGCTTTTAACTCCAATCTGAAGGGATTTTAAACCTTGACAAATCACCTAAGGTATTATCTCATGGTTAAAATGCCCTGTATTTATCTTAATTATTTGTTCAACATGAATATAATACACCTGAGTAAGTCCAGAATGACTTACCACAATTACATATCTTTCCTGTGCGGAATGACTCACCACCGTTAAATATCTTTCCCTCTTCACTAACATCTTCGCAATCTTGACAAGCTTCTTGCCCTCCAACAAATATTTACTTGAATATATTCTTGAACTTATTTCCTTACTTGTTTGGTCAGGTGTTTACATCAAAGATTAGAGGGAGCTTGTGTATTACTCAAAAATAAAAAGTAGAGAAAACTGAGACTAAAATTTTGCAACCATCTTATCTGGAATTTTTTTTTTTTCTTTTTTCTTTTTTTTTTCTCTGTTGTTATCTAGAAAGTTACTGATGAAGAATATTGGCGCCTCTACCAAAGCTCAAGCCCACTTTAACGAATATGATAAATGTGTGCCCCCCCCCCCCCCCCACAATTTCTCTTATGAGTTCCTTTTATTCCTCGCCCCTTAGGACTATACCTTGTTTACAGCTTCCAGTATACACATTATTGTTTCATTCAGCTCCTTCATGAGCAGATAAGGTAATGGAACAGTTGAAAGTATGTAACCAGATATTTTTAATTGTAGCTCGATCATAATCTTTGGCAGTACTTATTTTCTAAGATTCGTGTTCTAGAAAAAAAATTTCCTTGAATCCTAACCCCCCCTCCCCCGCCCTCCTTTCTCACCTCATACCTTCAAATAGTTCAAAGTCGGTTTTTATTTTGGTTCAGGGAAGTTTCATGTTTTTCCTGGCAATTGAGATTGTTCTGTGCTTTCCAATAGCTTCAATTATCTTAGACTAAACAATTTTCGAATTCATTGAGGTTTTTTTGTCCCTGTTGAATGGTTCAATGGCTATCATTTCTGAAATCATTGTCTGATAAAAGCCCTTGTCTCAACGGATAGTTTGACTGAAATTTATGACGTTTCACTTCGATACATGCGAGGATCACCTGTAGGATTTTTTTTTCCAGCTAGGCAGTCTCAAGTTTCTTCGAATGAACATCCTCCTCGAGAACATCAATGCCCCTTTTAATGTGAATGCAGAGAGAATGTTTTCATCCAAGAAAATGTAGCTCTTGGGTGTCAGGGTAACCCCCCCCCCCCCCCCAGGAATTAGAAATAGGAACATCTGCCCCCCCCCCCCCCCGTTCCTCCCAAAAATTCTGCAAAACAGGAAATAGCCTCAGAGCTGGTGAATTTTATTTTTTATCGAATAACATGCCTGGATAGTGCAGACAGATTGAGATATTTTTCAAGGATTATTGGAGGAGTTGATCCTAATATTTGCATACGGCCGAAGTTTGCGTTGGAATAGCCTTTACTTACATGCACCTCAGAGAGATGAATATTCCAAGAGTGACTCCCGAATCTCCCTTTTTCTTGAGAGACGCAGACTCTTTAAAAATGAGGTAATGGGATCAGCCCTTGTGGGCTACTTGAAGTTTTACTAAAAAAAAAAAAAAAAAAAAGCTGCGTAAGCTGCGCCTATATAGCTTTATAGAAAAGTCCCTAATATATTTCTCCGACTTTCGATATAAAATTATCAGGGGAACGATAGCATTTTCAGTGAAATCCTGGGGGAGGGGGGGGGGCATCAATTGTCCAGAGCAGTGCATCTTAAGAATTTTCTGAAAAATTTCAATAAGCGACCAAAATCGCTTCTACCTACTGAAAGTTAATTTCCAATTTTAGAGGGGCTGTGACCCACCCACTCCCATCATCCAAATGGCGCTCTCAAAAATTGTAGGGTCTACTAGTGATTTCAAATTCGCAATGCCACAGAAATTCACATTGTCTCCCCCATGTTCTCACTTGCTTTTGAAATTTCATTATCGTCCAAATTCGCACAAACGTTTTCATGTTAAAAATCAAATTGCCCAACTAAATTTGGCAATAGCTGATGTGGCGTGGCTCCTTTCTGATTTAGGCGGGAAGGGACTGATGTGGCGTGGTTTCCTTTAGGCGGGAAGGGAGAAGAGGATGGACAGATGGAAGAGAGAGAGCGAACATTCATGCCCTTCCAAAGTGAGGAGAAAAGGTCCGCATTGACTCGTGATTTTGCGGTCGGGAGTGAGACTTGACGAAAAGACGATGAGATAAGATTCAAGAACAGGCGGGAAAGGGGAAAAATCCAACGCTCCGCTCACAATCAGCCCACCCCGATGCTCGGCTCGACCCACCGGATGCTCAGTTTCGCAGACCATCCAACTTTTCTTGGAATTCCCCTGAGCTCGGAAGATTTCAGCCGACAGATTCAGATTTTCGGTTTGAGAGCCTTTGATCGAAGCGAAATCGTTCGCTCACCGTCCCTGATAATACCTGGTTTTCCCCCTCGATCTTTCTTGCAATGTCTTCAGAGTTACGCAACCAAACTCAATTTTCAGATGTAGAGACATAGTGTGTGTGTGTGTGTGTTCGTCTACGGTTAGCTTCCCCCCTTCTTTCAGGCCGCTTCGGGCCAGACTTCGTCCTCTGGCGGTTGCCGCCACCAAAGCGTTGGCTGATGAACCTTTCGGCAGGCACCCCCCCTCCCCGCCCTTTCTCCTATCCCACTCCTTATTTTTTCCTATCGCGAAACACTGCTAACTCGGAAAACGATTTGACAGTCGATCCAGCGACTGGCAATATCTAGATTTACTCAGAAAATTACGCACTTCTGAAGCTCTTTCAAAATTTTCTCGGTTGAACTTAGGGTCTAAATACTTACTGGACGAACTACGGGTTGACTCAACGCTTCGAAATTTTTCTCGAAACCATCAATTTATCGATCGACTATGGAATGGTCCGCCAAATGTCCTAAGATCCAACACCCCCCCCCCCCCCCTGCCATAAATACTTCCGATTTTGTGTCCACATGTCAGGGGAGAATAGGATTGAGACAAAACCATTTTAGATTTTCAATTAAAATTTCATATCACTAATGGTAATCTATTAGAAATCAGTTATGAATCCCTGAGCTATTTAATGTCGAGGTGCCAATATTCAAACATACCTACCATTTCTAGCCACCAATTTTTTTTTTCTTTTTTTTCTTTTTTTACCCAGTGACTATTAGACGGTCTCTGCGTGAGAGAGTGAAATAAAAATACATATTACCAGAATGATAATTACAGAGTTAAAAATTCAATGTAATTTAGTGAATTGAATTTGAAGTGGCTTCAAATTAAATCAAGAACTTGTCAAGGAGGGCCCCATTATTTTCCCTCTAGTCCATCTGTGCATGATGCACTACATCCTTAGGTACGAGAATGAACAAAAATTACACTTCAAACATGTTTCTTACGGACGGGACGGGTACAAGTTTTAGTCGAGGAACTATTGAGTTAATTTCCACTATTTTTAGTTTTAATTTCTACATTAGTTGAGGAATTTTTATTATTGATTTTAAGTAATTTCAAAGAAGTATTAAGTGAAGTAGTTGTGAATCTCAATTTATTTTTACCTTATCGTGTGTATAATTTCTCATAGTTTACAATGAGTATTCTGAAGTTACACAGATTTGGAGTTTAGTAACTATCTGCAGATTTTTTTCACCAATCTCTAGGAAAATCTTATAACCTGTACCAGATGTCAAATGCATTTTAATCGTAATTAGATATGTGGTTAGCTCTACTGGATTTTTGAGTGAGATCCATTAATTCTCGACTTAAGAGCCTGATAGCTGTAAGCAGATTTCGCTTCCATGTAATCCAGAAATATTTTTGAGGAACATTTAGTAGCTTAACTTTTTGTAGATACTGTATCTTAAGACTCATCTGACTCCCTCCTCGCTCCTTTTAGTAGCCTCTTCCCATTGAATTGATCTTTCACCTACCTACCCATTAACTTTTCCTGTTTTTTACTACACCCAAAATGTCGTCTGTCCTTGCTTCTTCTCTCTATCTCTTTCATGATCTGTAACAAAATTAACAACTAACCGTAACTAACCTAACAAAATTAATTCAACGTATCATCATTTTTACTTTTTGTCTTTAGGTACTGCAGGCAAGTATTGTATTTCTTTTAAAGGTTATTTTTCTTAAATTTTGCGCGGGTGAATGCTGATCCTTCTCGCGTACGGGGGGATGGATAGGGGACACACGACGGGGGGTGGAGACTGGGACTGAGGTGCGTTCACACAGTTCGTCCGACCATCGGAGGCGCAGTTCGTCGGGCAATCCGTCGGTTGTTTTTTCCCCGGAAAAAGCTTCCGAGAGATCGTCCGACGTACTGTCCATCTGACGGTCGGACGAACCGTGTGAACTCACCCCGACTGCTGAGGTTCTCGTCACACCATCAGTTTACGATTCCCATCTTGATGGAACCACCGGTGGCTTCATTTTGATGGGAGTCGAATCGTGAACTGATGGCGCAACGAGCGCTTCGCTGGTAACCTGCGAGGCTTCTTGGCCACGGACCACGGATCTTGGGCACCATAGCCACCCGGGCAAAGTGACTGCTGGTCGGGGGGAAGCTCTGCCGATCACCTCCTCGCCTGAACTGACCGGCGACTGCTGGCGCTTGGCGTCATTGCTGTGAATGCACGTCGCGCCGAAACGGAACTTTCCCGGGGCCGAGTAACCACCTCTTGCTCTATAACGGGCAACCCCTTCCCACATTGGATCTAGAGTCCAGCCTCTTGAAAAATTGACAAGAAAAAGGACTCTTGATTCAATCAGATTTAAGCTTAAATTAAGAACCAAGCCTCTTAATGATTGTATGCTATTTCACCCAATCCTGTTCACCCACGGGAATTTTCACCCAAAATCCTTTTGCCCAAAGAATTTTAGCCCTGGTTATTTCACCCATGAGATGTCTTTCCCGCCAATGGAATTCTCCTCCACCTTTATTCTTTGCCTTGTTGCCGAACAAAACTGCACAATCCTATCAAGCAGTTCTTGCATCAATCTCGTCAAAATGTGTGGAGCTAGGAATTCAAGCTCCACTTTCGCATTCCATACTTTGTGACTTTGAAATGGGCATAATACCTAAGCGCTTCCAAGCAAGTTTTTCCAGCGTCGCGTATTGTGCTCTGTTTTTTCCATTTGGCCCAAAGTGTTTGGAGGCATGTGCAAACGCTTGGTTTGCAAGTGGAATACAATAAACCTAGTATCAGAGAGGTAAAAATTGAATTTTCCCAATTGTTAGCCCTAGCATTCGTCCCGGCAGATGACGTAGTGCGCTTGTTCAAACTGTTGAAGCCGACACTACCAGATACCATGGAAACCTTAGTGAAGTATTTTGATAGGACATATTATGAGCGGATCATGGAAGCTTGTTCGGCGACGGGTGAGACTGACGCCTCCCATGTACCCTCCAGAGCTATGGAATCATTACCGGTCAGTTAATGAAGATGGTCCGCAGACCAACAATGCCACCGAGAGGTGGCACAATCGGTTCCAAACCTTCGTAAGAAAAAATCATCCCTCCTAATACTATTTGCTCCGACAGCTGACAAAAGAACAGACCGATACAGAGCAGCAAATTAATTAGAGAGTCAATCAATTTTTAAATTGCAAGCTTAAATCTGATTGAATCAAGAGTATTTTCTCTTCCGTGAAACAGGATTGCGCGAATGGCGCCTTAATTTCGACAGGATTGCGCGAATAGCGAGGGCAGGTTTGCGCGAATGCGTATCATTAGGAATGCGCGAATGGTGTGAGAAAATATTTTCATTTTTCTCTTACAAGTGGCAACATTCCAAAGAGTGCGGCTGATTATTCTCGGTGATCTCAGTCGTCTTTTATCACGGGGAAAAAAGAACTGTGTCAAAATTACAGTGACAGAAAGTAACTTTTTTCACTTCACACTTTACCAGGCTTAGTACTCATAAGTTCAAGGAATGCTTCGGAAACGTCAGTACAGGGTAAGAATGGTAAAGCAAAAAACAGTTTCATCCACCTCCCGGTTTCAGAGTCTTTGTTATTAAACTCCTTGGACAGCACCCCTGATGCAATATTTTTGAACCAGTTTTGCCCTAGGTGAAAAGAGCAGCACTTTATAACAATATCGGGGAAAATACATTTAGCAGCATTTATTGCAGCAATCTCGAAATCAAGAAGTAAAATTTTCGGAGAAAAGTGCCCGTCACATAAGTCGTGGCAGAGTTCTTGAATCGCAGACCAAAATTTTTCGTAACTTGCTCCCGATTTATCAGGTAAAAACCCGAACGCTACTTGATGATATATTCCATTTTTGGAAGCTCTCGCGTGCCTACCTGATAAGACAGTTTCAAATATTCGGGCGAGTCTGGTCAGCAACGCCTGCGCTGTTGCCACATGAATAAAAGTAACAGAAATGCACCGTCTTTTACATTCGCGCAATCCTTGACTGTAGGCCTCCTTGTCATTCGCGCATTCCTACCCCGAAAAAAAATTACCTGAACCCCTCCATTCGCGCAATCCTATCGTAGCCTCTCTCTTGTCGATGCTTTTAAGAGTCTGCACTCCAATGTGTTTTTTTTTTTTTTTTTTTCCAGTGCACTCTCGAGAATGGAGCTCTTGCATGCGTCAGGGATTTGTAATTGGACGTATTCATGCTACAAGAAACTCTGTTGCATAGCATGAATACTTTCAATTTTAATACTTTTTTGAACTACCTAAATTTAGAGGGAAACATGATGGTGTCAGTAAAAAGGGAGCCAATACCTGAAGAGTTTTGACCGGACGTAGAGGTGGACTCTGAACGAAGCGTGAGGGATTCTTGCCATTAAGTATGGTCTTAATTCGTAGGGGTGCAGAAGAAAGTTCTTCGGCCCACGCAATTTTGAGCGATCAGGGATGCAGCCTACGCACTGTGACATTGCGCCCCTGCAGTAATTTCTTAAAAATCAATAGTAGTCGCATTCATTCTCTTAAAAATTCAGTGATTTTGCACTAAGTAGTTCTGTAAGAAAGAAGCACCCTGGTCACAAGTTTTTGTTAAAGTCAGTGCATCGAGTGTTCACACCTGATGATGCTAATAATACTTATAGAAAATTATGCTCAAACTTAGATGTTAAACCTAGACCAAGTACCCATAGTTCTCAAAGAAATAAAACGATGTATTCTTGGGCTAAATCAGTCACGTCTTCACAGGCACAATCTCTTGTTATATTCAGCGACCTTCGCGTTAGTAACGATCGCGGGAAGCCCCTTCAAAATTGCAATGATACTTCAAGCGTAGCGCCATCTCCCCGAGCGAGCGAGGCGCGGATCGCGGGAAGCGCCTGCAAAACTACAATGATACTTCAAGCGTAGCGCCATCTCCCCGAGCGAGGGAGCCGCTGAATCCGATATCTAGTCTCGCTCTCGGCTCAGACTCGCGGATCGCGCTTTGAGCGCGTACACATCTTCGGCAGGTGCACGCAATTAATTAATTTCCATCATAAAAAATCAATACATTATATTTAATCCATTATTTATGATTGCATCCTACGCAATTTTCCCACTGCCTTCGCAGTTCGCGAACATCATTCAAGGTTGCATCCTACGCAATTCTCCCACCGCCTACGCAGTTCGCGAACGATCAGTCGTTTGTTCCTGCACATCTTGCACCCTGCAACTCGGAAAGCTTTTTTGAGTTTGGGGGTTCAAATCGGACAAGATCAGTGACACCATCGTGTTTCTCGAGAAACCCGATCAATTCTTGTTTATGTTTGTTTTTGTTTGATGGACGAAATGATCTCGCCCGTGGCGAGTGTCAGGGTTGCCACGGTCAGGGAAAACCGGAGATGTGAGGGAATTTTAAATAGTCAGGGAAAATGACGATAGTGTCAGGGAAAGATTGTTAATTCATCTTTATTAGCTTTCCAGAATGCATTTGGCGTTGAAAACAACAAATTTTACCTGTGAACTATTTCAGGTGTAAAATGTATGAGAATTGAATAGTCATACGCAGGAATTTGCCATTTTTACCTCACTGTTACCGAAACGAGTTAAAAATTTACAATTGTACTTAATAAAATACGAAAGCTGCTTTTGACATTTGGGAGCCAACTCATTGTCAGTGTCACTTCAAATCCCTGGCGCCTGCAAGAGCTCCATTCTCGACCAAAATTTTGCTTCGAAAAACAAAAATTATTACCACTTGCTTCCTTACCATTACTTTTGATTAGAATCAAAAGTAGTGTTTTAGGCGCTTATTTTTTTGTGTAGAATCAAATTTATTTCAATAAGAAATAGTCGAGATTCACGCAATTTCTAGAATCGGAAGGAACCGAATTATTTTGACTAAGATTGCATTTCCTGCAGCTGATATAATTCAACGCAGAATTCCATTTTTTTCAAGATTTTATTCTTGAGATATCATTTTGAAAAGTTAGTAGTTAGAAAGTTTACTTGGTTACTTACTTACTTACTCACTTACCTTAGGGCTGCCCAAACACAATTTTTGCCCCGATAAAAACTTAAAAGACAGGCCTTTGACGTTTATAATGAAAGTAGCGTTTTAGACCCATATTTTTTGTGTAGAATCACACTTTTTTCAATAAGAAATAATCGAGATTCACGCAATTTCTAGAATCGGAAGGAACCGAATTATTTTGACTAAGATTGCATTTCCTGCAGCTGATATAATTCAACACAGAATTCCATTTTTATCAAGATTTTATTCCTGAGATATCATTTTGAAAAGTTACTAGTTAGAAAGTTCACTTGGTTACTCACTTACTTACTCACTTACTCACTTACTCACTTACCTTAGGGCTGCCCAAACACAATTTTTGCCCCGATAAAAACTAAAACGACAGGTCTTTAATGTGTCTGGGGCGGGGACCACTCAGCCGTAAAAAGGGGTCCGGGGGGCCTCTCACGTAAATTTGACTGAATTGAAGGTACTACAGATGCAATTGTATGCTTACTTTATTTCAATTTTGAGCCTTTCGAATAGTATCAATTATAATACCTTGATTTTCAATATCCTGAGCCACAAAAGTTACATGAAAGGAATGGGCCAGAGGGGTCCAGGAAGCAGCAAGAGAGGCCCCATAACTTGGATAAAAAGCCAACATTTTTCTTATTCGTGTGGGCCCGAGATAGATTAATCAATATTTTGGATCCTCAAAAACTTTTTAGAGCCACCTCGACCTCAGTGAGTCCAGGCCCTAGGACGATAGCCCCGTTTGACACCCCCCCCCCCCTTCTAGGCGGCCCTGTATCTACCCTCCCTAGTTACTTACTTTTTTACTATTTTTATTTTATCGGGAACTAGGCACACTTTGAAGAGCCAACCCGGGGACGTTTCCGGGACTGTTTCCAAGAATTGACCCTACATCCACTGTAACGTCAGTCGGACGATCGTTTCCAGTCAGATTGTAGAGAAACCGACCGAAAGTTTCGACGTTTATCCATACTTAACCTCTCAGCGACCTTTAATTTTATATATATTTGCATAATATATAATTGGATCTATGATTATGAACGATCTCTGAAAGAGGTTTCTGTGTCGTCGCTAACTAAACCTTTTGTCTTGTACATCCGACGCGTCTAATTGGTTCGATGCGCTCTGTGATGGTCTGTTTTTTGTCGCCGATTCATGAGAGTACACTGTGCTAGAGGGCTCGACGTTATTTTTTGATCCATTTAAAGGATTTCCAAAGAATAAATGCTGCCAGTTAATACACGAAATTAGTAGTCTTAAGCAAGCAACTGCCAGGTTTTCAACTCTCCCCCCCCCCCCCCCCCCATTTACTTATTTACCGCGGCAGAAGTTAATCGAGTAAAGAGAATGAAGGTGACTGGGATCCAATTTGGTACGTTGAATCATATGAAAATTCCACACGAAGACTCGGAGAGATGAGAAAACCCAGAAAGTCCACTTCTAATTTGCAGATGCTAAAAAATTGTCTCAATAAAAATTAATGTCATTTTTTTTTTTTTAAAGAAACCGATTGCTCAAGCTGCATTATCTAGATATATCTCACGAGTTGTCTGAAATAAATGATGTCTCAATTATACCAAGTATCTCTTCTTCCATTAGTTCCACATATTGTTCACTTAACATAAATTCTAATTTTTTTTCAATCGTCCGAGCCGACTTCCTCTTCTTCGTGTAATTCATTACCATAGATCCAAGCTCAAGGCTGTTTAAAACCATGCCACTGTCATAGAATTCAACTGATGACGATCTGTCAAACATGCAGTTCATATTTTTTGCTTGTCGCACTGTCTATCGAGGAATTTCTTGGAACCACACATTTTCAAAACACATGCGCTTGTTTGCATCAGTACACATCTTAGCGTGATTTTGTTTTAATTTCAATATTTGCAAATTTAACAGCACAACTAATGGAAGAATAAGCGTAAGCTCATTTTTAGACTAAAGCAACTAGCTCACGTATGTAATATACTTCCAACTCTCTTGCAAAATCCCCGTGGCTAAACGTTTTAAAACTTCCTTTATCTTTTTTCATTTTTTTATTTTTATTTTTATTCTACTCTAGGTATTTTATTTTTTAAAAATAAACTTAACTAACCCGTTAAAATTACTTGAGAGATCATAGCTCACTTGAAACTTCTCACCGACAATCTTGGATCATAGCGAATACCTAAAAACATTGAGTACCGAAGGATCATTGTGTGACAGTGTCGCACCAATGTGCGTACCGATGTTTGATGGATGTTAATGTCTTTGACTTACTTAGTAGTTCATGAAAATGGCATAAAAAATGTCGTATCTACGGCGAAGTTCAAAGTTTAATTGAACCGACACGTCGCGGAAATCCAAAACATTTTGCTCAAAATCCTCTAAAATTAGCAAACCATCGAAAATGAGTCAACTTCTTCATTATTGCCTTCTTAGAATGTGTTTTTCCTCCCCAAACAACTAGTCTAAGGTCGTGACATGTCTCGCTTCATCTACTTTGTTCTCTATCGAACGTTAGGGCCTGTTTCTTCTTTTCAGCTTGTCCACCCAAGTACCACAGATTGCAACAAGTAGCAATTACATAGTGAAAGTATTGCAATTCCACTGAGTGTTGTGTATGTTGCCTAGCTCCTATTTGAAGGGGCTCCATTTATTGAAACTTATTGG